>NW_027526385.1:200422770-200697533 GCF_048455015.1 Haemaphysalis longicornis
AGAATGGCTTGCCTTCGGGAAGGTATAGGTGGCGCTGTCATCTGAGGAGGAAGTCAGGTCACTGCTTCAGTATTGCTTGGCTTACCAGTGCCTGCACTTGACGTGGCAGAAGCGGGCGAGATGGAGGGTGGTCGGTGAGCGCGTGCGATGTCGTCGGCTTCAAGTCCGGGCGGTGAAGGTGGGGCTGCCGCGCTGCAGGTGGAAAGCCGGTCTTCGGCCTCAGTGGTGGAGGACGTCACCGTGCTTGGGGTCTCGGAAGTACCACGGGTGGTGCAGGCAGGGGTGGTCGTCTCGATAGCCGTAGTGCTCGAGCACGGCAGCCCGAAGGTCAGCTGTACGTGTGGTCGTTATAGGCGTGGTTTCCGCGTTGGAGGTGGAGTCCCGAGCGGCGACACTAGTGGCACGGGATGAGTGTTATAGAGAGGAGGGTGCAGTGTGCGGCTGTGAAGCGTCTGCGGAGCGTGCGTGCAGTTCTCCTCATGCAGGCCGAAACAGGTCGTTCGTGATGCCGTAGTGCGCGAGCACGGCAGCGCGAAGGTCGTCGTATGGGGTTGCGCTGGGCGGTGGTAGGGCGAGAATGCAGCTAAGCTCGAGTGTGAGCGCCTACCAAAGGGTGGAGTGCTTGAACGGCTTAATGGTTACGTAGTTCAGCGTGAACGTAGGCTGAAGCTTGATAAACTAGCCCCGGAGGTTCCGTGGCTCGAACTCCGGTATGGGCGGGTCCGCCCAAGTCGCCATGTGCGCGGAAAGTCCAGATCACGACTTTGTAGGATGCAGGCGTGATGAGGATGCGGCGTCCAACATTAATTGAGGTCGCATTGGCCCGGGCTGAACGAGCGGCCACCCAGATGATGAGTACCGTTCAATCTTCCAGGGGCGCGTGGCACCGGCGACATAGCCGGGCAAGCAGCTCTGATGGTGATTGTGGGGCTAATGATGATGCCGGTGATGGTGTCGCTACAGTATCATTGTAGCGAGTGAGCGAATACATTTTGTAAAAATTGTCTGCAGAATGATCAGCCAATACTTTGCAAAGCCATGATTGTAACGCAGCCGTGGCGATTCCCCGCTCTTTGCACTACTCCGGCCGTGGCCTCACTGCTCCTCCTGGGCGACTATGCCTGCCCCTTTTTTTGAGAGGCAGCCTCACTCCGGTTTCACACGGTCGTTGCCGTTTGAGGGGAGCCGACATCACCTGGATGTATATGGCTTGGACCTCTTGATTGTAGCAACGCGTTGCGGCCTCAAGCCACAGGGAGATCGTTCCGATCGTTGTAGCTTTGTGTGGGTTCTTGGCACAGTCCTAAAGTATATCGGCCACACTGGCTCTCTGCTGTCGTCAAACACAAGTCACTTCCATAAACGCTCCGACTTTTTTGCTTTATTGCACCGGGATGTGTAAAAACCCTGTCTGTAGTTTTCGATATATCACCGCTTCCTCACTGGTCAAGCAGGGAAGAGGTTTTCGCACATACGCTCAACATACATATACGCTCGTATAGCATGGTTTTGGCATATATGCTCAAATCATCATGAGCCTGTCTGCGCCTACTTCAATAGAAAGGCCTCTTGTATAGATCTTTAATTACTAAGCTCCTTTGCGAACTGCGACCGATTTATCCCCGCAAACTCCTTCATTTCATCTGCCTATCTCACATTCGGCCACCCCTCGCCACGCTTGCTTTCTCTAGCTGTCTAATCTGTTACCCTTAAACACCAAGAGTTATCTTGCCTTCGCAATACAAGGCCTGCCTACACCCATTTCCTTTCATTATTTGCTACTATGTGTCCTTAAATTAAGTTTGTCTCCTGATCCACTCTGCTCTCTTCTTGCCCCCTTAATACTACCCTTATTATCTTGCGTTCAATTTCTCGCAGATGTGCCTTCGAATTAGATTGAACACTTTTATTAGACCTTCAAGATTCTGGGCGCGTATTTGGGTACCGGCCAGATGCAGCTGTCATACAGCTGTGCTGGTCTGTGTCCTTTCTTGTATCCGTCTTTCGCGCAGTTAAACTTTTAAATACGAACCCCTTCCAACTCGCCCAGCTGTCTCTCATTCTAATGTCATACACGTCCTTCTTCAAGGACAATGGTAGGCTGCCATTCATTATGACTGGCCCCAGCATTCACTCCGCCCCATTCTTATACTTGTAATTATCTCTGATGCATCGTTGGAATTTGGGGTGACTACATCGCCAAAGGAGATACATTCGCTTACAAATTCCACTGCTTCACCACTTATCTCAAACTGCTGTGCTGTCCCTAGTCTATTGTGCCTAACTATATTTTACTGCAGACTAACTTTGAGGACCGCGATTATACCATGCTTGTACAGTGTGGAAATCATGCTTTCAATTCGTCCCCCTCTTACTAAGCAAATCAAAGTCATCAGCAAACTTCATTCTTCTGAGGTATGATCAATTAGCGCGTTCACCCATCTTTTCCCAATCCATTGTTCTGAATACACCTTGTAAGCATTCTGTGAGTAATATTCGAGAAATTGTGTCTCCTTGCCTGACGCCCTTTCTTATTGTCGGTGAGCGCAACCACGGGCGGTGGTGCAAACAGCTCCGCCGTGATGTCGGCATAGGGATTTCAGCATCTGTCGTCTGCTTCACTCGAGCTCGCCATACCTGCTATTTCTTTGCGCTCTCTTGACGTCGGATGCTTGTTCGCCCCAGACTTTGTGTGTAGGTAACATTTTATCATAATAATACGCCTAACGATGCACATACTGGCTGAAATATAGTTTTGGAATCGGATACGGAAGAAACATTGCCAGCGTCGGCCCATTCCTTGCGAAGCCACTCCTATATGAAACGCAAAAAGTCGTAACTAGGCGTCAACTTCTGTATTAAGCAATCTTTGGAACCAAGAGAACATCCAGCTGCTAAAAACCAACCGCGAAAATAACACAAAAGATCCAATTCCCGGCCTTCATGTTTATTCCTAGTGATCGGATGTGAGGTAAAAAAAGGTTTTGCAATCTTGACGAACACTCGAAAATATTCAAAAACGTCACTTTACGCTTTCATGGCAATATAGTACACAAACAGGGCCTATCGGTTGCAAAAACAGTAGGTTTATTTCCATGTAACCTACTCAGTGTATAGCCGCACGATGGTTTTATACCACGCTTCTAACCAGCATGGTGGTTAATTGCGGGAAACAAGTCACGTCAACAGTAAAGATACAGAACTTTGTTTTTTCTTACCTGGACGGATATTTTGATACATTTCCCACAGCCATATTTTCCTATACTCCGCTATAAGTTATAGGAAAACTGAAAGAGAAGGAGAAAATCTAACAGTAAAAATGTAGCTAACTTGTGTTTCCGATACTCAGGCTATGACAGGAGGGTAAGAGTAATTTTTTCTATACGCCTGGGAATGTTGGAAAACAAAAAAGTGCTGCTTGAAAATATTTATCGGTTTCAGTTCTTGTAATGACAGAAACCGGCACTCAAGCTATTTATTGTGTTCGTTGGCCAGAATATGGAGCAATAAAACCGTTTTTATGTTGTAATTGCTCGGTTTGGAGAGTCAGTTCATTTTGAGAACTATGGTTACGATAGAAATTCGGAGCACATAATCCGCCTTCTAGAACTATGGACACGCCTCTATGTCGCGATCGCGGTGGCGTAGCACAAACATTTTTATAAAGATACATTTAAATAAACAGTCGTTTGAATAGAGGCACTCGTCGGTCTAATTTTTCTTGCTTTGCTTTTGAAACCATGATGACAAAAATTTATGCAGGCAGATTCGCCGCCACTCGGCGGCGTCCGGGAAAACAGGTTGAGTTCAAGAGCGAACAAACGGCATGATGGTGCTTTCCAAACTTGAATGGTGCGCCTTTCACCCAAGGACCAAATTTTAGCTACAGTCAATGCTGTTTAGTTAAAACTTTTGTATTCCTAACAGTTCAATTGTTCCAACTGTGAAATGTAGCCCCCGCGTGCCTCAATAGCAGTCAATGTATAAAGAACCTCTTCATTTCGAACTGTAGTGGATTCTCGGACTGAAATGTTAAATATTCATCTCCATGTCACAGCCTTGGCGATTGTCACAACGCATCAGAAACACACAGTGCCCATTTGCCAAAATTTGCTAAAACTCAATAAAATTACACAAGGCGGACGTTTTGAAGACCAGTTCTCGGAGAACGTGGATAAGAAAGTCAGTGCTATGTTGGGTGCACTTACGAATGAAGACTATTTCTAAGGTGAAAAGTGCAAATTGGGAGGCTGCCATTCTAAATAGGGGAGGCGAAGGCAAAGCACTCACGCGGTGGTCCCTTATAAAGCCATGGTTAAATAAAATCCCCCCGTATGTTTGTCAGTTGAGAAAAACACAAAAATAACGTTTGTTTCACGTAGAACTTTTTAGAGCTAAATGTCTAGTGTTGCTTTTAAATAAAATACGTGGTTCAGTAGCCTACTTTTTTCAAGCATTAAAGTTCTGAGACAGTCTAGGGTTGGCGAGTAGCTGTTAAGTGTTGCTACTAATACCTGGCATTACTTCTAGCATTCAATATTTGGAAGTAAAAAGTCGTTTTTTTCTGCCCGAATAAACAAGCTGTTTCTGTATTTCATTAAAGGCTTGACACTCCGCCATCAGTGTTAACAGTTTTTATTCATCCAGAGGAAAATGATATCACAAGCAATGAAGGTTTCGCCGCAGCTTTGCTGTTAAACCGACGGCCCCCAACCACACGAACATGACGTCTGTGGGAAATTGAGTGTGCCAGAGGTAGTAGTAGCAAAAATCACAGGCACAGTTTTCAAGCATTTTTTAGTCAGCGGAAAAGCTTAAAGTTGAGCTGCGCCCGCTTCAAAGAGGAACAATTTTGCGTCAAACGCCTAATGGGCTTTGTAGTACCTGCAAATGATACAACGTAGCAGTCATATTAGGCGCACATATGAAGGTATCTTTGCACGAATAGTGTAGTTTTGTTCATTTGGAATTTGACACTAGCTTACCGCTTTGCAGTGTGAATGAACACAATATCATGATATATGAACTTGGTTCGAGCGCTTGGCTATTGGTTCGTGCAGTGGTAATGTCTAGAATTCACCGCAGCTGTTTGTTTCTCAAGGCATTCAGTACCTACTAAAAATTACGAGCATGTTGAATGAAGCTGATAGCAAATGCTAGGACATCGTCGAACAAAACAACGCCTGTGTGCCTCTTGAGCTCGCTAGTAGTGTCTATAAATAATGCAAACCTTCGTGATGCCATGCACACACAATGCCGTCTCACCTTTCCTTTGCACTGCGATAAAAGCAGTCTGGAGCAGTTTTTTTTCTCTTCTTAACCTCTTTATTGGAAAGATTACTTTCTTGTTAAAAAAAATATTAAAAAAAATTGGTATTCAGCGAAGAATTTTTAAAAGCGCAGAGCAAGCCTCCACCTCTACGTTGGTCATCAAATACGACTTTTTACAATGAGTATATGGACTTTGTACTGGGCTAGTGCAAAAAACATCCAATGCAGGCGACTCCCGAAGTGTAGCAGTTGGTCCCGTATTCGTAATGCTCTTTTTGTCGCTGACCCATTAAACGACAGTGCCATAGTAATGCCTAGACACAACCAAGGCGCTACACAATCCCTGCAGGAGTTCATTATCAGCACAATATGATTGGCGTTAGAGAACCTTAGTGATATTTATTCTTTTTAGACAATTATCGAGAGGTTGCTTGATTTGGGGAATGAATGTGAGAAAAAAAGCACTTGACCTAAGAACATGTGCTCCCCAGTTAGCTGGAATTGAAACGCCATTAACAGTATTGTCTGGGTCCTGGTGGATCGAACGCTTCGTTCTCTTGATTAAGTGTAAAACCATTTTTGTCTGCGTAGCCGGAACGTTTTCCTACACCGAGGTGAACATCACCTTCACAAATTTACTCATTGCTTGACCTAGAAGAAGACGTTGTTTATATACATGGAAAGGGATAGCGCTGGTGGGAGTGCATTCCCAAAAGAGTTCATACTTAGTGTGAAAACAGTGCAGCTTTGCTCTCAGCATTTAGGCACGCCGTGTTTTTGCACGTTAACCCTTAAGAGTGCGCTACCGACTCTAACGCGACACTTTTGCTACCGCAGGTAACTCATCAGGGGTGTTTTTCATATGGCCCAAAAGACAGATTGATTTAAGGTCATTAATAATGGCATAACGCAAAGCGGTGTCACAGGTTTCTCGGCATCAAAAGACGCCGTAAAGCAAAAATGTTTACGCGCGAAAATATGTTTGATATACTATTCAATGGTCCTCGGTTGGTCGTTAATGAAACACCCCTCCCTGAAGTACACCTAGAGGTTATCAAAATGACCAATATACTCAAGAGTGTACAACAGCCCCCCGGTTTAGCATCTTGATGGGAAGCTTACCAGGCAGTTCTTCACTGAAATGGGTTGATAGCTGGCGAGAGACAAAGCGCGCTTCTCATGTTTCAGGAATCATAAAACCACGGGCTCCTTCCAATACGTTATAATCTGCCCCAACCGCGTATTTTACTGTATGAATGTAGGAGTGTTTTACGCGTGTCTGCATGTATATGTTGTATAATGGTGCTTTTCATGTTGTATGTGCCACGCGCTAAAAGATTACAACATCTGACAGTCATCTCCAGCTGACGAATAGAAAACGGGGACGTGTAACAAGTGTTCGATTTGTTTCTGTCTCGTAGTGGCTTCTTTTCGAAATAAATTATGTGTTTTATGAACTTATTTGTGTAGTGTGCTGAGCTCCACACGTGTTGGAAGTGTTGTGCCAGCCTGATATTCCAAAGTGTCCCCTGTTGTACTCACCATGGAAATGCTGCGCGTGTGTTGTTTTTAAGGTTTCGTTTTCGGGTACATAGCTTGCATATGTCTCTGTATGATTTTATTGGTTTATGAAGGCGCGAACTTTGTTGTTTTGTTTCATGGTGCACAGGCTTCCCAAAAGCTTTTGCTGCTTTCAGGGACTATAAGTTATCTCATGTGATGTAGCGACGCGGGATACCCGAAACCATCATCTGAGGCTCCAGGGCTCGCCTGCAATCGTAAATCTACCAGGGCCTCATTTTCTTCAGCGTTGCAACGGAGGCCGGCGGAATAAACTGTTCCGCGGCGTCGAATAGCCCTCAGAAGATTGGTGGATTCATCCTTATGTAGGTGTGTGTGGTGAGGGTAAATTCCCCTGGGGGTTCTTTTGAGGTAATCTATCACGAATGGGACAAGCCACAGTACCAATAATTATACGAGGTCGCTTGGTAACGGCGCAAAGAAACAGATATCCTTAGAACAAACGCAATAAACTTCAAACCACAAAAACATTACAATCAAAAGCCAATAACAATTCAAAGGTCTGCAAAGGTACATTACTCGGAGAACCACCAGTTCCAAAGACAATATAAAAAAAAGGCCCCACAAAACATTCAGCGTGATGAGGCGCCGTCCGCAGGGCGTCGTGGCTGCTAGTGATGGGGCTGGGTACAGTGTTGCGAAGCTCTGAAGATGACGTCGCACATGCCCGATGGTCGGTGACGAAGACGCACCCTTGTTCTCGTATACAATGGTCGCTTGGCCGCCGCTCACAATATGGCGTCCTTTAGCAGCGGGAAGGTTTAAAGCGTGCACTGTCAGTCGGCGACGGGCAACAGGTGGTCGATCGTCCCAGGGGAGGCAACAACAACGTAGCGCTCTTCCAAGAGTAAGGAGGCGTGCTATGCCTGCAGGATGCCAAGGCGTTGACAGACCACTCTCGAGCTCGGGTCCCGAAAACCCTGCGAACTTCGAGCCTTCCACCTTGACGTCGGGCTCCTCGAACATGCCCCATCCACTCCTCCCGGCGTTCTCCACTTCAGCTATCCTGTTCTCCCCAGCTGCTCTGTTGTGGCTCCCCCTATTTGGTCCGCGACACTCCCTGGCGTGGCGTGCCCCTTCTGGTTCTTTGGCGCAACCACAGTGAGGGCAATCACCACAGCCGCCATTCGCGGTACGAGGACTGTGGGTATGTTTGGAACACGCTGCGGTCCTCGTGGTAGTCATAGGGGTGTCCCACCTGTTAGAAAAAAAAGTTTCTTTTTGTAAAAATAAATGGACAAAGTGTTGCATGCTGTGTGTAGCACTATCATACACACTCGGGGAACACCACACACAGCCATGCACCCAAAACTCTCCCACGATAACATCAGCTCACCAAAACGTATGACACTACATCTATTAAACAACACGAGTTACTGACTTCATTTACACAGATAATGCAACAGTATACAGGGCCAGTAATCAACCAAAAGACACACAGGCATGCTATTGGTCTCCTTTTCTTCAGTGGCGGTGGTGCCACTCCTGGCGCCCTTTGTAGACCTGCCTATCAGAGTAAGGACAAGCCTTTCCACTTACACCACAAGAGAGGTGACCCGTTGGGAACGCACCGGAAAGCTGTCGGCACCGTGCCCAAGAGTTTACAGTTGTGCTTGTGGAACCTTTCTGTTAACAACCTAGTGGGTAACCTTCCACTGTTCGCGGTGACCCAAATATTTTCGCTCCTTTTCGGTTTTCCGTGCTTTCTAGCTCTTAGCCTTGAAACCCGCCTTGTTAACTCGGGAGGAGGCTTCTTACTCCTCGACGTTCTCTGGGTCGAAATATGGGGTTGTACAATCTTCTGTCGGGCAGGCCTCGTTTCTGGTGCCCAAGAAAGCTTTGGACGAGGAATATCATGCAGAGTTGTTCTGCGCACTCATGTTCAACCTCGGGTTCAACAGGCGAGCAAACAGTAATGTTTGGTATCGCCTGTCCTTGTTCATAGGTGTCGGTAACAAATAGCGATTGAAGCATTCTTTTTTGCAGGGACTCAATTTTCGAAAGTCAGCCTCGAATCTGCGAATTTCGCTTGTGAATTTCTGCCACATCTTTAGTACTTCCAGCTCTGGGACTTTTTCCTCGCGCGCTCATTCTTGCTGAGGGAGCACCCACTCTGACAGCTTTTTGCCGCTTAATCCTAAGTTGTTCCCAAGTTCTGCCAACCTGATGTGGATCTCTAATGGCCAATTTCTTTTTCTCGTTTCTTTTCACTAGAGTTGCGTTCATGGACCCTAAGGTTCTGCAGCTCTCACTTCTCGCACCTTCACGAGAACATAGTCAACACACGCCCGCAGCTCTATACCACACAACCTGAGATCCTCCCCGCGGTGAGTAAATCCTGCACTAGCATCGTACCCTGAGTACTGAGCGGTTGTCTTTCAATGTTCAAACGCCCTCGTCCTGTCGTGGACGCTGATTCGGGGTGACAGGAAACTCCCTCGCACGTTATTTTCAAGTATTTTGCTCTTTTCAAGCAACACGGATCATTGAAGAATAACGGCGTACCCACGCCAAAGGAACGCACTAACTTAACTTCTGCAGAAAACCATCGCCGATATGCTCTCTACATCGACGTTGAAGATAAGACTTGGGACGAAGTCCTACCGTATGTGACGTTTCCGTACAACACGGGGATCCAGTAACTACGCTGATGACACCATTCGGGGTTTGTCCAGGGAACACGGCCGGCTACAATGCTTGACGCCAGGCTTCCGCGCGTGCATACAACGACCTCAACGCCGACGTCCAACAATACCTTCAGCGTGTGGAGGAGGCCCGCAAGCTCGCTTGAGCTAGCACAACAGACCAGCAGCTGGTGGATGCGAGACGCTACAACTCTGCCGTCTAGACACCGGGTAGAGCCCAGGGGTTTATGTGTCGCTTTGAGCTACCATCCATAGACATTGATTGAGGAGCTTCTACGATGGTATTTCCGACCCTACGGCATTCTACAACGGCTTGGCCACCTCCCCTACGAGGTCATTCTCGAAGCACACTCCCCGAAGTCGTCTACATAGTTCCTAAAACCTTTCTACGCACGATGACGGAGTTATTTAGGTATTCGGAATGTCGCTTACGCTGCCATCGGGTTTATGCACTCTTAGAGGGGTAATGCCGCGAACCGTGCAATGAACCTGTTTTCAGTGAAGACATGACCGTCGTCTTTGGCTTCGCGACAATATGGTAATGTGGTTGGAAATTGGTCGATACCATATGGGTGTGTGCTAACGTCTCACTCAGTGATGGAAAGACAACTGCAGAACCGAGTGCCATGTCAAGTTGCGAATATGTGTTGCGTCCTAGATTATAGTATTTATTTTGTATAGACTGTTCTTTTTAAATATCACGCTCCTGATGAAGTTAAAAACTTCTCAATGAGGTATCCTCGAACACCCGTGCGGGAAGAACTCTTAAGAGGGTTAAGACCATTGAGGTATCCAAATAAAATAAATGGCTCTTGTAACTACTATATCAGAGCCTGAACCTCGGAGCTTGATGGCACTTGATCAGGACGAATGTTGAGGGAGCATACTGGTAATAACCTGCTGAATATAATTGTTCAAATTGTGACAGCCTCAAAAACGGTGTTCTAATGAATAGGGTGACAGGCTAAAGATTTCTGGGCAATGATGAGACGCCACCTGAAGGCGTACCAGCACCATCCCTGTCTTTTCTATATTCTCTGTAGTTGTTCAAGAAATTGTTGTTTATATAATTTAAATGTGTTTTCTGATGGAATATTACGCTTGGTTTATTCTAATGCAATATCTCATAGACATTATCAAGATTTTTATGGAGGCCGGTGAAGTTTTATGGAATAATAGTTTCTCTTCCCATGATTGAGATTCAGGATCTACTGGAGCCTGTGTGTATATGTGTTAGCGTGTCTTTCGGAGCTTCTATTCTTGGAGGGGGTTTTTGGGCCTGTGTTGGCATGGTCGTCAGAGCCCGCTCTTCGCGGTGCGTTGCAGGCACAAACCGCCCGACGTCCATCGCGTCGTCAGATATCCTGAAGGCCGGTTGGCCGGAGCAGATGCGAGCCTCCGGTGCCCATCCCTTCGGCACCGTCTAATGTACTGGAGGACCAGGAGAATGGGTGGGAGCGGCACCGGTCCCGAAGGAAGCGGTTCCCACCACTACCGCTGTGGGCTCAGCAAGCGGTGTGGTGACCGATTGGGCTGCCTGAGGCCAGCCAGCGAGCGCGGGGAGGGGGACCAGGTGAAACTCGCTGAACTGGGTACCTGTGGAAACCAGACGCCACGGCGCCCACCGGCGAGCTGCATCGGCGTAACTTTGCTAGGTGGAAGAGCGAACCTTTTCGCGCCTCTAGGATTGTGATGTTTTCTGTGACCTTTGTATTGAATATTTTATTTTCTACTTGTGATGTTTTCTGCGACTTTTAATTTGGTGTTTTTTTCTACTTGGAACTTCTCCCATTTCCTCGAGTAGACCGCAAGTGGGCCCCTGCAGTTTGGACATTTGAGGTTGTCAGAATCACAGTTGTCGGTTGGGTAATCCTGTGGCGCATTTCGCACGGGTTGTTGTGCCGTGGCAAGATGTTGTACTGCGACCGAACCGCTGGCACTTGAACCAGCTCCACGGGTTCGGAATGTAAGGAGGAATGGATCATCGAATGAAGCCTGCCTTGATATGTTCAGGAAGCGAAAGGTCAGGGTAACATGTTTCGTGGGGACTATCTGATCATCCCTGCACATCGTCATGGGGCGCACCGCCAGGACGCCCTGATCATGTAAACCTTCAAGATGGTCGGCATCTGTCTGAGCAAGGACATCTGGATCAGAAGAACTGCGAGTTGGGCTTGTTGGTTGTTTGGGCTTGTGTTGTTAGCGCTTCGTCCCGTTTGTCTTTCTTGTCCAAATTTTGTTTTTGCGCTGTTTCCCATTATGATCTGGATCAGAGATTGCACCCTGCGAGTGCGAGCTATTCAGGCTGCAGTAGGGTATGACCCTAATATCAAGATCGATCATTTTTGTCTGGCCAAAAACTGTGGTTACCTGCTGCTCGTTTTTTACCTTAACAAGGACTTCACCTGTGCGTTGTGTTTTGGCTTTGCAGGTTTTTCCAATTATAACGTCAAGGTATTTTGTAATCAAGAATACTGATTGGTATTGAAGAGGGAGGGCAGCGTCAAGAGATTCAATAAAAAGAAAACGAGAGTAGTTGTCTGCCTTTGGGAAGCTCATACTTGAAAGTGGGGGAAACAAGACTTTGTTGCGGCCTCTTGTAAAGACCCGATCACAGTTTGAAGGGGGGTTGTATTTGTCCATACAGCATAAAAAAAAGCAACGGACAGGCGTACTTTCTTCGCTCGTGTTACCCTGATACTGAGAGAGGTCGTGGAGCCCCTGAGTGGAAAACAGACACGTAATTCTTCCGCTGGAGCTTCACCTGGCCTCCGAAGACCACCGTTCAAGGTTTTTACCATTCACAGTAAACAAGCCACCATGGTAGGTTCCAGCTTATGGTGGCGGCACGCGGTCCGTGTTGTCACCAATACCGTCACCAAGATTGCTCTATGTGCCACGTGTAGGGTTTCCTTATGGTTTTTTTGGCACCAACGTGAAGCCCCCATCCCGTGGTAGGAGTCTGTTATGTTCAGGTCACCATGCATTCGCTCTGAAGCTTGAAAATTACCGCCTACTGTATATGATGTCCCTAATAACTACGTTGTTTTGTAGTCCTACCGAAATTGTCGACCCCAGTGCCTGTGTTGCATGAAGCTAAGAAAGCTTTTTACAGAATTTCGGCTAGATGGTCAGGGCCTCAACGACACAGATAGGTGGAGTTTTTAAGTACTTTTCTAAGTACCCAACTTTTCTCAGGAACAAAGTTTCATGATAGCACTCGCCCACTTTCAATTCGCATTCAAAGACTGTTAAAAGCTCCAAAATAATGTTGAGATACTTAGGGCTGCGGAGAAAAAACAGAAATAATGGCGGCTTTCTCCCAAGCTGAAGCGAAAAGTTTTTGTAAGACTAACTCTTGCGTGAGCTACGTGAAGCAAACCACCAAATATTAGCCAATAATGAAGCACGACATACGCGGCGAGTAACTTTACCACGCGTCTTCACCATGCCTGAGACAACTTGGACGTAAGTAGAAGACCTGATCAGAGACGGATTGAAAAATGTTTGCGGGCTGCCACTGTTGCCTTCGTGAATATAAAAACAGGACAATAAAGCTGAGCGTTTACTACCGAAACTGACATAATTCACAAAAAGGAACGTGTACCTGCTCCTACGAATTGCTGACACCATCGACCTTCTTTGACTCGCAAAGTACGCCTGAGGAACAGATTTCGAAATCGTTTACTGGTTAATAGAGGAAGACGCCGACTCTAAGAAGCCAATGTATAAAACAACGCCTGATAGACTGCGCGATTTCCAGGGTATGCTATTTTACACTGTGCACAAGAGCAGCGTTCCAGCTAGCTGGCCTGAACTGGGTTACTGGCGTCGTCTACCTCGACGAGTTTGTGGTAATTGCCCATAGCGTCGTTAGCACCACCCAAGGTTCGAGTCACTGTTTGAGGGTATACAAGCATCAAAATTAGCGCTGAAATCTCAGAAGTGCCCGATTACATATTAGGAACTAAAATTTTCGTGCTACTTCATTGACAAGGGAGTAATCTTTCCAATAAAGAGGTTAAGAAGAGGAAAAAACCGCTCCAGATTGCTTTTATCGCAGTGCAAAGGAAAGGTGAGACGGCATTGTGTGTGCATGGCATCACGAAGGTTTGCATTATTTATAGACACTACTAGCGAGATCAAGAGGCACACAGGCGTTGTTTTGTTCGACGATGTCCTAGCATTCGCTATCAGCTTCATTCAACATGTTCGTAATTTTTAGTAGGTACTGAATGCCTTGAGAAACAAACAGCTGCGGTGAATTCTAGACATTACCACTGCACGAACCAATAGGCAAGGGCTCGTGCAACTTTCATATATCATGATATTATGTTCAATCACACTGCAAAGCGGTAAGCTGGTGTCAAATTCCAAATGAACAAAACTACACTATTCGTGCAAAAATACCTTCATATGTGCGCCTAATATGACTGCTACGTTGTATCATTTGCAGGTACTACAAAGCCCATTACGCGCTTGACGCAAAATTGTTCCTCTTTGAAGCGGGCGCAGATCAACTTTAGGCTTTTCCGCTAACTAAAAAATGCTTGAAAACTGTGCCTGTGATTTTTGCTACTACTACCTCTGGCACACTCAATTTCCCACAGACGTCATGTTCGTGTGGTTGGGGGCCGTCGGTTTAACAGCAAAGCTGCGGCGAAACCTTCATTGCTTGTGATATCATTTTCCTCTGGATGAATAAAAACTGTTAACACTGATGGCGGAGTGTCAAGCCCTTAATGAAATACAGAAACAGCTTGTTTATTCGGGCAGAAAAAAACGACTTTTTACTTCCAAATATTGAATGCTAGAAGTAATGCCAGGTATTAGTAGCAACACTTAACAGCTACTCGCCAACCCTAGACTGTCTCAGAACTTTAATGCTTGAAAAAAGTAGGCTACTGAACCACGTATTTTTTTTAAAAGCAACACTAGACATTTGGCTCTAAAAAGCTCTACGTGAAACAAACGTTATTTTTGTGTTTTTCTCAACTGACAAACATACGGGGGAATTTTATTTAACCATGGCTTTATAAGGGACCACCGCGTGAGTGCTTTGCCTTCGCCTCCCCTATTTAAAATGGCAGCTTCCCAATTTGCACTTTTCACCTTAGGAATAGTCTTCATTCGTAAGCGCACCCCACATAGCACTGACTTTCTTATCCACGTTCTCCGAGAACTGGTCTTCAAAACGTCCGCCTTGTGTAATTTTATTGAGTTTTAGCAAATTTTAGCAAATGGGCACTGTGTGTTTCTGAGGCGTTCTGACAATCGCCAAGGCTGTGACATGGAGATGAATATTTAACATTCCAGTCCGAGAATCCACTACAGTTCGAAATGAAGAGGTTCTTTATACTTTACTGCTATTGAGGCACGCGGGGGCTAAAATTCACAGTTCGAACTATTGAATCGTTAGGAATACAAAAGTTTTAACTAAACAGCATTGACTGCAGCTAAAATTTGGTCCTTGGGTGAAAGGCGCACCATTCAAGTTTGGAAAGCACCATCATGCCGTTTGTTCGCTCTTGAACTCCACCTGTTTTCCCGGGCGCCCCCGAGTGGCGGCGAATCTGCCTGCATAAATTTTTGTCATCATGGTTTCAAAAGCAAAGCAACAAAAATTAGACCGACGATTGCCTCTATTCAAACGACTGTTTATTTATATGTATCTTTATTAAAAATGTTTGTGCTACGCCACAGCGAGCGCGACATAGAGGCGTGTCTAGAGTTCTAGAAGGCGGATTATGTGCTCCGAATTTCTATCGTAACCATAGTTCTCAAAATGAACTGACTCTCAAAACCGAGCAATTACAACATGAAAACGGTTTTATTGCTCCATATTCTGGCCAACGAACACAATAAATAGCTTGAGTGCCGGTTTCTGTCATTAAAAGAACTGAAACTCATAAATATTTTCAAGCAGCACTTTTTTGTTTTCCAACATTCCCAGGCGTATAGAAAAAATTACTCTTACCCTCCTGTCATAGCCTGAGTATCGGAAACACAAGTTAGCTACATTTTTACTGTTAGATTTTCTCCTTCTCTTTCAGTTTTCCTATAACTTATAGCGGAGTATAGGAAAATATGGCTGTGGGAAATGTATCAAAATATCCGTCCAGGTAAGAAAAAACAAAGTTCTGTATCTTCACTGTAGACGTGACTTGTTTCCCGCAATTAACCACCATGCTGGTTAGAAGCCCGGTATAAAACCATCGTGCGGCTATACACTGAGTAGGTTATATGGAAATAAACCTACTGGTTTTGCAGCCGATAGGGCATATTTGTGTACTATATTGCCATGAAAGCGTAAAGTGACGTTTTTGAATATTTTCGAGTGTTCGTCAAGATTGCAAAACCTTTTTTACCTCACATCCGATCACTAGGAATAAACCTGAAGGCCGGGAATTGGATCTTTTGTGCTATTTTCGCGGTTGGTTTCTAGCAGCTGGATGTTCTCTTGGTTCCAAAGATTGCTTAATACAGAAGTTGACGCCTAGTTACGACTTTTTGCGCTCCATATAGGAGTGTCTTCGCAAGGAATGGGCCGACGCTGGCAATGTTTCTTCCGTATCCGAGTCCAAAACTATATTTCAGCCAGTATGTGCATCGTTAGGCGTAATGATATGATAAAATGTTACCTACACACAAAGTCTGGGGCTAACAAGCATCCGACGTCAACAGAGCGCAAAGAAATAGCAGGTATGGCGAGCTCGAGTGAAGCAGACGACACACGCTGAAATCCCTATGCCGACATCACGGCGGAGCGATTCACACCACCGCCCGTGGTTCCGCTCACCGCCAATAAGAAAGGGCGTGAGGCAAGGAGACACAATTTCTCGAATATTATTCACAGAATGCTTACAAGGTGTATTCAGAACAATGGATTGGGAAAAGATGGGTGAACGCGCTAATGGATCATACCTCAGAAGAATGAAGTTTGCTGATGACTTTGATTTGCTGAGTAACAGGGGGACGAATTGAAAGCATGATTTCCACACTGTACAAGCATGGTAAAATCGCGGTCCTCAAAGTTAGTCTGCAGTAAAATATAGTTAGGCACAATAGAGTAGGGACAGCACAGCAGTTTGAGATAAGTGGTGAAGCAGTGGAATTTGTAAGCGAATGTATCTACTTAGGCGATGTAGTCACCCCAAATTCCAACGATGCATCAGAGATAATTACAAGTATAAGAAGGGGGCGGAGTGAATGCTGGGGCCATTCATAATGAATGGCAGCCTACCATTGTCCTTGAAGAACGACGTGTATGACATTACAATAAGAGACCGCTGGGCGAGTTGGAAGGGGTTCGTATTTAAAAGTTTAACTGCGCGAAAGACGGATACAAGAAAGGACACAGACGAGCACAGCTGTATGACAGCTGCATCTGGCCGGTACCCAAATACGCGCCTCGAATCTTGAAGGCCTAATAAAAGTGTTCAACCTAATTCGACGGCACATCTGCGAGAAATTGAACGCAATAAGGGTAATATTAAGGGGGCAAGAAGAGAGCAGATTGGATCAGGAGACAAACTTAAGTTAAGGACACATAGTAGCAAATAATGAAAGGAAATGGGTGTAGGCAGGCCTTGTATGGCGAAGGCAAGATAACTCTTGGGGTTTAAGGGTAACAGATTAGACAGCTAGAGAAAGCAAGCGTGGCGAGGGGTGGCCGAATGTGAGATAGACAGATGAAATGAAGGAGTTTGCGGGGATAAATCGGTCGCAGTTCGCAAAGGAGCGTAGAAATTAAAGATCTATAGAAGAGGCCTTTCTATTGAAGTGGGCGCAGACAGGCTCATGATGATTTGAGCATATATGCCAAAACCATGCTATACGAGCGTATAGGTATGTTGAGCGTATTTGCGAAAACCTCATCCTTGCTTGACCAGTGAGGAAGCGGTGATATATCGAAAACTACAGACAGGGTTTTTACACACCCCGGTGCTAATAAAGCACAAAAGTCGGAGTGTTTATGGAAGTGACTTGTGTTTGACGACAGCAGAGAGCCAGTGTGGCCGACATACTTTAGGACTGTGCCAAGAACCCACACAAAGCTACAACGATAGCAACGATCTCTCTGTGGCTTGAGGCGGCAACGCGTTGCTACCATCAAGAGGTCCAAGCCATTTACATCCAGGTGATGTCGGCTCCCCTCAAAAGGCAACGACCTTGTGAAACCGGAGTGAGGCTGCCTCTCAAAAAAAGGGGCAGGCATAGCCGCCCAAAAGGAGCAGTGAGGCCACGGCCGGAGTAGTGCAAAGAGCGGGGAATCGCCACGGCTGCGTTACAATCATGGCTTTGCAAAGTATCGGCTGATCATTCTGCAGACAATTTTTACAAAATGTATTCGCTCACTCGCTACAATGATACTGTAGCGACACCATCACCGGCATCATCATTAGCCCCACAATCACCATCAGAGCTGCGTGCCCGGCTATGTCGCCGGTGCCACGCGGCACTGGAAGATTGAACGGTACTTATCATCTGGGTGGCCGCTCGTTCAGCCCGGGCCAATGCGAACTGAATAATGTGGGACGCCGCATCCTCCTCACGCCTGCATCCTACAAAGTCGTGATCGGGACTTTCCGCGCACATGGCGACGTGGGCGGACCCGCCCATACCGGAGTTCGAGCCACGCAACCTCCTGGGCTAGTTTATCAAGCTTCAGCCTACGTTCACGCTGTACTACGTAACCATTCAGCCGTTCAAGCACTCCACCCTTTGGTAGGCGCTTCCGCTCGAGCTCCGCTGCATTCTCGCCCTACCACAGCCCAGCGCAACACCATACGACGACCTTCGCGCTGCCATGATCGCGCACTACGGCATCACGAACGACCTGTTTCGGCCTGCATGAGGAGAACTGCACGCACGCTCCGCAGACGCTTCACAGCCGCACACTGCACCCTCCTCTCTATAACACTCATCCCCTGCCACTAGTGTCGCCGCTCGGGACTCCACCTCCAACGCGGAAACCACGCCTATAACGACCACACGTACAGCTGACCTTCGGGCTGCCGTGCTCGAGCACTACGGCTATCGAGACGACCACCCCCGCCTGCACCACCCGTGGTACTTCCGAGCCGCCCAGCACGGTGACTCCTCCACCACTGAGGCCGAAGACTGGCTTTCCACCTGCAGCGCGGATGCCCAACCTTCACCGCCCGGACTTGAAGCCGACGACATCGCACGCGCTCACCGACCACCCTCCATCTCGCCCGCTTCGGCCACGTCATGTGCAGGCACTGGTAAGCCAAGCAATACTGAAGCAGTGACCTGACTTCCTCCTCAGGTGACAGCGCCACCTATACCTTCCCGAAGGCAAGCCATTCTCGGACGTCACCCCACGACCGGTCCACCTGAAAGCTGCTCCCTCAAAGCCATTATATACGACTGGCAGTTCGGGGCACATAAGCGACACACATCGACACACCCACCCTCTCTAGTCCGGACATTTCCTGTCTCGCCACGATGAACAAAATGAAGCAGCATGCGTCTGTCGAAGAAAACGTCCTCAGCTGCAACATCACTGTGGACACAACTGCGGTACATTTGGGAAACCTGCTTGATAACCATGACACACGCGGAGTGGAAGCCTCTGAATGAGCGAAGATGTACATTCCCAAACCAGCAGCGACCAACATTTTGACAAGTCCACTAAGTGAGAAGAAACAAGACCATAGTCGTAGTCCGAGCCATCCACGTCGTTCACTCTCACCTGTTGATTCGCTTAGAGACGCCGCGTATTCGCCAAAGTAACTTTCGACCACACAAACGTCATGCACCTCACAGACGGCTCATCGCTCCACATCGACCAGCCACTAACATGACAGTGCTCGCGTCGCTATCTAAGCGCAGGCAAGTTTTCTCCCGTTGCCACCAAAGACTACTCAAACGACTGCGCAGGACATTCTCCACCCGTTCACCTGCCTAATATTCCTTCACACCTGGAAGGATCCGTCACTGGTATCAAGCACCACGAGTGCCACTGTCACTTCCCAATACCCGGGACCTTAGACAGACATGCCGCTACATACGACGCAGAAGCCGTCGTGCTTTGTCTAATGAAAGAGCTGCCTGCATTACAGAAACGCCAAATCCTCGCACGGCGTCTTCATTCGACCACGGTGTTGTCCAGACACTGCTCTCGTCATATGCGGGGCATCTGCTGTGCTTCAAGGTGCGCCAGTCAGCTTCCACCTCGCAAGGTGTCCGTTTCTGCGCACGACCTCAACGCCATTTCCAGGCAAGGCCACCGAAGAAAATGTACCCACCGGACGCCCTCCTTGAACTTACAAGGACAGTGTAAGAACATTGAGTGCGGACAAATCTTACTGATAACGGGTGTTGTACATACCTGTACATAGTTTTTTCCCCAGAACGACTGTCCTCCACTTTCTCATTACGCGCTATGCGCTGTGGGGGGAGCCCTGAACGAACGCCAACGATATCGTCATCGTGAGCGGCACAAGCATCATCAGCGGTGCTTGCCCGGCTACGTTTCCGGTGCCACGCGCGAAGGGGAGATGGAACAGTACTCTGCAGCTGGGCGGCTACTCGTTCTGCCTGGGCCTACGCGACTTTAATAAATGTGGAACGCCGAATGTGCTTCACGCCTTCTTCCTAGAATACAAGGGCGTGTTTATGCAATGCAACAATTTCCTAATACAATCAGCATTGCAGTTTTGCTGATGTGGCCACGGTGAGGTAAAAAGCCTGTCAATGATTTGCATATCTGCTAAGGAAAAGCAGCTTTGTCTCGACATCTAGAACAACAAATGCAAAGTATACGGTATTCTTCGAGAGCTACCCACACGTTTAATTGAGAAGTCATTGTTCAGAGGCCTTCAATGTCGAATAGATACCTTGTGTTCATTCAGGGCCTCGCATTTTACTCAATCACTTCACCAAGAAACGACTGTTTTCCTTCTTGAGAAAGGAAGTGTTCTTGTCACGGTGCATCATTGAAATGGTTTTTTGTCGAAGGTCTGGCAGGAGAGAAAAGCATATAACGAATAAGACATATAGTACGGAGCTGGTGTCTGTCGTTGACCGCGTTTGACGGAGAGGCAGGGAACGTGGTTGATTCTCCGTTTGTACCCTAAACCTTGAAGGTGAGATTTTGTAATTCAATACAGCAAAGCGTTTCTGGCTGCTACAAAGCTTCACTGCGAACGTGGGCACCAGCCACCTCACGCTGTCTTTTTTCTTCAATGAACTTGCTGTAGCACTCACGACTTGCTATGTACATGAGCAAGAACTCAGCGTTTTAAAAGCTATAGACACTCTAAAATTTCATCGCTGGTACGTAGGCACCACGTATTGGATGTATATGTATTCATTGAGTTCTAGTTTTTTATTCGTTTGATTTTTTAGGAATGGTAATTTTTGAAGAGCTTAAAGTGAACTTTTTTTGCTTGACAACACTGAAACAAGCCTTGATTGTTCTGTTTCGGAACATACACGCGTGGCGTGTGCCACGGGGCCCTCACCTGCATAAAAAAGGAACACCCACGTGCATCGTCCGACGCGTTTCAATCCTATTTTTGGCAGTGCAGTCAAAGGATATAATATGGGTAGAGAAAGTCTGTATGGTGGCGCTCTCCTTGTCATCAAGAAATTTGTATCACCAGCGAATAAATCCCGGGCTGCAACGAAAGCTACAGGACACGCAAGAAACTGCCGCCGGCGTCGCCTGTCCTCAAGTGCCCCCTAATGCGCCATTGTGTGCCGAAACCAACTAGCGGTGTTGAAGAAATGTTGCACCCGTACTCTGCTTTGCATACAAAAGTACCACAGCAGCTAGGGCATGCGATTTATTGCCTCTAACAGTACGGGCACTAAGCAAACGCCACAAGCACTGGAGAATCCCGACCGCCTGTTTGGCTTCCACACGTCAGAACGTTTAGGAGCAATATCTCTGTTTTATCCCTAAACACGCCACAGCCCTTAAGTGGGTGGTCATGTTTAACAACCATACGGGAGCTATTTGGTTCGTGCCAACGCAGATATACGAGTACGTGGCACCGAAATATTTACCACTCTACCCATTCATGAGACTATTTCAACAGTGTCTGGCGGCAGGCAGATTGTGGTGTACGAAGCAGTATTTGCCAGTATTTGAGCCCAGACAAGTTGCGCCATCTTGCATAGCCGGACGTATCCAGTCACTGCGCGCACAAATGGTAGCCCGAGTGCGTTTAACACCAGTGAATACAAGATATAAATAATGGTCTGACAAAGAAGTGTACTTACGCTAAAAATCTAAAACCCAAGATATGTTCTAGATGTAAAGCCCACGTCAGGAGAAACGTGTAGTTTTTGTAAAACAAATACGTAACAAGCCACCTTTTATCGATAAAATGGCGTTATATGTCAAAGTAGTATTAGTACATGTATTTGAAAAAGGTTCCACGAAAAGACATTTTTTACATGCTTACCAACCATTTGTGACGATCTAGAGTAGCAATTCTGCTGCTTTTATTTTACTCGAATTGAATCTATCAAGCATGCCGTCTCTTTGCGGAAAAACCATTAAAACACTTACGCTGGCTACCTTAAAAAAGTCGGCATCTTTGCCACTCGATCTTTTTATACTCCTGAAAGGAATGTGCAAAGCCAGAAAGTTTTAAAAATGTTTACGCGAAATATATCAACTGAAATTTTGTAAGCTATTGATTCAAGCTGGTACCATCAAGCTGATACCATAGGTCTGTGAGTCCAAGAAAAAAGTACTTGTGCAACAACAACATAGTCAGAGTAAAGTGCTGTGCTTGTAGTACAATGGTTGCTTCGTGCTTGTGTAACTTTACTTCGAAGGCGGGTCGTTTATGCTCTTTTGTTCAGGTACAATCACGACCCCAAAGATCAGTTGAACCCCTTTATCTACTGCAAAATTGAGAGTCTGATATTAATAAAAAAGTGTGTTTTTCTGGCATATTTTAACAGGGTTAAAATGTTTTGAATATGTAAGCTTGTCTTAAAATGATAGGCAATCACTGCAATTATTATACCAAGATTTAAAGGTGGTAGAGTCAAATGCTTGCTGTTTATTTTTGCTAGATGTATTTTTGTGCATACATGTGTGTTCTTTCTCCTCCGTGGATGCTCCAATATATTATGATTTCTTCATCTGTATTCAATATATAGGCCGAAAAAATGACAAAACCTCGGTCATTGAAGTTGTAATGTTGCTACTTAATAAGCTGAAAGGAGGTGCTTCAGAATATTCCAAGCAGATATTTGCTTCATATCGCTGAGAAGTGCAAAGGTTTTACTCTAAAGGCAACGTTTTCTATCTCTAGCTGGAGGTTGTCATCGGCATAATGTGTGGTAGGCGCATTGTCGCGTCTACCCTCTTGCTGTGCGACGAGACGGCCTTCACCGCGGCTTTTTTCGTAACAACGGCGCCGTAGTGCACCCAAGCATTAAGAGCGCACTACATTTCGAGCGGTCAAAGTGAGCGGATAGGCAGATTAAGTGCGTGTTGTGCAAGGGCTGACCACAGTGTATTTTGAATACAGAGAGAGGAGCGACTGCTTTCTCGCCCCAAACAGCACCGATGGTGAGCATGGCATAGGGGCAATTACTTGAATACCGTTGCTTCTAAAAACAGGTCACAAGTATTTTCATGGGCGTGTACTGGCTGCACGCACATAATTTTGGATCCATGGGTGCAGAAAGCGTACGGGTTCACAAATAAGCTTTTTTACACCCGCTTACCGCTTTC
Organism: Haemaphysalis longicornis; assembly: GCF_048455015.1. NCBI lineage: Eukaryota > Metazoa > Arthropoda > Arachnida > Ixodida > Ixodidae > Haemaphysalis > Haemaphysalis longicornis. Next base: position 200,445,997 of record NW_027526385.1, read on the forward strand.
GGGAGCAACGGACAGCATCTCAATTGGTCCGCACCAAACGAGGGCACAAGTAATTTGTCATTCGCTTACTCCCGCGGGCTGCCCGAACAAGAGCCATTCGAGTTCATCTGAAGGCTTTGAAATTTTACGTTGCAAGCCTGGGTCCATCCGCCCTCAAATATCAGATCTCAAGAAGCACCTTGGCTGTACGAATCATTTTACTACTCTTTAGGGACTAGAAAAAAAAACTGAGTATTTCATCGCTAAGAAGGGTACAACTCCCTCGCCCGCCAAAACCACCACAAAGCACCCTATTGTCTCTGCAGTGGTTGTAATCGGCGAAATGTAAAATTACAGAAGTACTAAAATTACTGTGGCATGGCTGAGTTAACTCTGAATAAGAAAAACGGGAGAATCGCTTAGCAGTGCTAATGTTGTTTGCCCTGTGGTTACCCTTTTATAAAGCTATACCGATTTTATTCGCTCTCCTAAGCCGGCGTTTGTCTATGATTGATGGCCCCATTGTGGCGTTTTTCTAGCCGAACTTCCTGGTGGTCCTCGGTCCCAGACGATAGCTTTGCACGTTTGGCTATGCACCCTCTCCAGTTAACCAGCTGAAGAGGTCATATCCACTAAGTCCTCGCCCATATCAAGACCGAGAATACGCACAGCAGGTTGCATTGCATTTACATTTCATTAAAGGGTAGCTAAAACTGGTTGTTTTTGTTTCGTTTGTGCAGCCTTTTGCTTGTCACGATTACACAGACTCATCGCTGGATATTGAGCGAATCCGTTAGGACCTTGCTGCATTGCTTTTCCTTGTTTGTCCATCGAGTCTCCCTTCGTAGAGCCTGATGTCATCTGCTAGATTGTGAAACGCTAACCTTCAATCTCACGCAAGAGTGATGTGAATTTCTTCCATGACCATAATAAATAGCGTTGGTGATAAGACGGAACCTTGAAGTACCTTGGCGCTGTTCGTTGTTTTTGGCCAAGTGTGGCACCAACTTGCTTTCGGCCGTGCCTGTCTTGGGGAAACCTTGGGCAAAGGTGGGCGGCTTTCGTCCAGTCTTTCTTAACATGCGCCTTATGTGACGGCATTGTGAAGTACCCAGTCGAATGTTTTTTTTAACTTCGATGGCTACTACTGGACGGCGGTACAATGATGACATGTTATTTGCAGGCAGTAATTTCAAGCTTTCTACAGTACAAAGGCACCTACCGAACCCCGTTTTACATGGGCGTAGCTGAACGGATGTTTCTAAAGGCCACTGAAATCTCCCGAGAAGCATTATCTTCATGGAGTTTATTATAATAGGCACCAGAGAAGTGGGTCTCACATTCTCTATATTGTTGAGTGGCTAGCCAGGTTTCGGAATAGTTGTTACCCACAGTTCCTCCAACTCATTAGGCAGCACGCAAAATTCCCAGATAGCATTTATCAGGTGTGGGAGTTGCACCTTGTGCGCGCCGGCAAGTTTAGAAGGGCTGAGGCAGTAATCCCAGCTACAAGTTAGTCGAATAGTTTGGTTTCCTGAAGAGCTGAGAGAAGTGCGGTCATTGTAAACGGGTCTGAAAACTCAGTGTTTTCAGCAGGAGTCGGGCGTGGGAGAACTGGCTCTGGACCGCAACTCGTCCTAGGGTTGGCAAAAGAAGAGGTGGTAAAGTTGGATTGGAAGATCGGTCATGGTGATGCTCATTTGGATAGCAATAATCTGGCCCGCCGTTTCCTAATTCTCTTGCCATGAAAGCACAGAAATGTACAGAATTTCGTCATTCTGGTCTGCGTGGTGTGGGCGGTGCAGTACCGAAGCCAGTAATCCTGGGAACGCTGCAAGAAGTACTGACGTGCCTGCGGAATTGTTTAGTTAAGTCGCAATCGGTGCAGAGGTGTCCACCCTCACTTTCAAAATGGCTAGGCCGGATCACTCTTAGACGGCTGGCTCATAGATTTAGCAAATGTACAGCGGGGGTAAGTGCACTTTCCTTCATTCACTACGATGATCTTTGTGGCCTCCCTGGGAGCAGTACCGATTCGCGTGTAGATAAGAAAAGCAGAATTAGTTTTATTTTGTATCCCAATAATGAAAGTCGTGTGCCGTTTCTCAAGTATCTCTTGTAAAGCTTGAAATTTTAACCATATTGGCCGGTGGTCACTTTTAAATGTGTAAGGTCCTGTCTCCAAAATGCCTCGAAGGTTGGTAGAAACCTAATAAACGTCCCGTGTTGTGTATCGCTGCGACGCGAACGTTGTTATCCGGGCATGAACTTCAAAAACGCTGAACAGTTCTGAGCCGGGTTCCTCTGAAGTTGTCGCGGGCACATAACTATGTGGTGCCGCAAGATTTAAAGTCCCAGGTATAGGCACTGAGTGACCTTGCAGAGCCTGTATGAGGGTGTTCATCCACGTTGTGTACTAGCTTCTGCGTCCCATGGGTCTCCAGCATTCGAAAAACAATTTTATATTCAGTTCGACGAAACTGCGTTTACAAAAACGGTAAATGAGAACTGACTCATGTGTAAGACAAACTCTTAAGCTAAACTGACCACCATATTCCCCCTCGCCTGCATTGGGTAAAAAAACAGATTAGTTAGGGTATTCTAATGATAAAAATTATTCAAACCGTATTTACCTGGAGAAAAATTGCCCCACTTCATAAATAGACAATCTGTTTTGTCAGCTTCCAGAAATAGAGCAAATGTTTTCACCCTGGATTCAAATACATATACAAGGACCTTTCGGACATCCTGTACACACTATCCAATACGTTTTGGACCTTACTGAGAGAGACAACTCACTGGAGCAGAACCTCTTTTGAACGACGGAAGCTCCCCTACCAAACTGGATCGGTGTCTCGTACACCTTTAACTTACGCTTCACAGATTGTTATTTGTTACGTAGCCAAAATAGCCCCGCTTTACAAAAGCCGGTTGATAGTAAGATGTTCCTATTTGAAGTAAGTACTGAGATTACCTTCAATCTCATCAACAACCTCAAGACGTGCTGTTTTTTTCGGTCACAAAAAATATCTCGGCAAATACTCGGAAATATTTTTCTGAGTGCTGCTCCAAAAATATTTTACCGTATTAAGTTCTGAATGTTATATTGGAGACCATTTTAAAGTGGGAAATGTTTTTCCAATTTCAAAAGCGACAACCAATTCCACTTATTCAACTATCACCCAAGCGGGCTAACCTACGTCGCGGGCAACCTACCAGAGCACATAAGCTGTTCCCCCAGGGGTGCTCACTTAGATAAAAACTATTTTGCCTTTCAAAACCAGCACCGATTCCGAAAGGGTGTTTTATCGAAACCGGGCTTTTAGATATTGCTACATGTTTTGTACTAATATACATCGTTTTTTAAACAGACGTATTCTTTTATTGACTTTCCCGAAGCATTCGATCATTAGGCTCACCAAAGACTAATTAGAAATTTTTCGTTCTTTCCCGTACAGAATCATATCATTAAGGAATCGAGGCTTTGCAAATTCATGCGATTTGAGCAAATCACTTTTCATTCTGGCACTACTATATTACTCGGAGTAGCACAATTCTGAGTTCTCGTCACTCATAATTTACACTTTTCCATAATTAACCTTGGAGTATGGTCAATCCAGCTGTTAGCACATGACTCAGTTCTCCACAGAAAACGTTTTAGTAAACCTTTTCGGTTTTCTCTCAAAGCATATTTATAATAGAAATCTCGTGCTGACTTTTTATACGAAACCTTATTTTTAGTACAAATTCACCCAGTTCAACCGGAAGCACTGCTAAATATTACCCACTTGCTGTAATTGACCGATTTATTATGGGTGCATATTCCCCCGTACCTCGGTGTCCTTATAAAAATCAGAGGAACCAGCTCTCAGCCAATATAAAAACTTGGAATCGATAAATTGTAAAGCTAGGGCGGAACATTAGATCCCTACACAACTTTTGTATGATCTAACCTTGAGAACGCTTCAGCTTTTCGATGCCCACAGTAAACTTTTTTTGGTAATTACTTTTTAGTTGATACAATATCGTGATACCCGTTTCTTGTCTGCTACATTTGCCCTACCATCGAGCACCTCAGCCAATAAATCGTGTTTCAATTTTTTTCCTTCGTCCCTAGGCAAGTATCGGAAGGCCCTTTGTTTTTATAACCTCATCATAGTGTCACGAAGACAAGGACGATGCAGTCGTGTTGAATGAGAAACACGTTTATTGGAGCGAACTTGTGCTCCCCTAACAACTCAAAAGAATACAGAGGCGGCGAAGCAGCGGTCAACAAAGTGACTTGCACAGGCGAGTGTCGTCGAATCGAATGCTCCGGCGTCCGCACTGCAGGCTTTTTATCTTTTGGCGCGCGTGGTTCTCGAAACGTCGATTCGCATCGAGAACATAGTAGATCCAAGAAGATTATTCTGGGCTGTTCACGTTAGATCGGAATGCTCTCCCTATCACAACAGATAACACATGCGGCACAGAAAGAAAGAATGGAACACGCGCTTCCCTTGGCGCAGAGATAACACAGACCGGCGCAGCCGGGCGGTAAAAGCAAAACACAAATAAACAAACCCAATGTATGGTAAGCGGCATTACCCACCCCCTCTAAGAGTGCATCGACCCGATGCTAACATAAGCGACAGTACGAACAAATGAAAATAAAACTTCGTCATCGTTCGTAGAAAGGTTTTAAGTGAACCACGTGGACGAATTCAGGCCGCTTGCGTCGTCGTGATGTGCCGGAGTCACCATCGGGGATCACTTCATAGGTAAGTTGGCCAACACGTCGTAGAATCTGGTAGGGTCCGAAATACCGTCGCAGGAGCTTCTCAATGAGTCCGCGTCGTCGGATGGGAGTCCAAACCCACACACGATCCCCTGGTTGGTACTCGGCGTCTCGGCGTCGGAGGTTGTAGCGGCCGGCATCCACCAGCTGCTGGTCCCTTATACAAACTCGAGCGAGCTGGCGGGCCTCCTCCGCACGCTGAAAGCATCCTTGGACGTCGGCGTTCAGGTCGTCGTCTTCTACGTGCGGCAACATGGCGTCAAGCATTGTCGTCTTCCATAGACGAGCTCGAACGGTGTCATCTGCGTGGTTTCTTGGATAGCCGTGTTGTACGCAAACGTGACATACGGGAGCACTTCGTCCCAAGTCTTATGTTTAACGTCAACGTACATTGACAGCATATCTGCGATTTTCTTGTTCAGACGTTCTGTTAGTCCGTTCGTTTGGGGGTGGTACGCCGTCGTTCTTCGGTGATCCGTGTTGCTGTAGCGTAATACTCCTTGCATCAGCTCCGCAGTAAATGCCGTTCCGCGGTCTGTGATTAGGACTTCCGGGGCTCCATGTCGCAGCACAACTTGGCTTATAAAGAACTTCGCCACTTCTTGTGCAGTCCCCCTCGGAAGAGCGGCGGTCTCTGCGTAGCGCGTCATGTAGTCTGTCGCTACGACAATCCACTTGTTCTGTGATCGTCACGTAGGGAACGGGCCTAAAAGGTCAATTCCACTCTGTTGAAATGGTCTCGATGGGACGACGATCGGTTGCAGAAGTCCGGCGGGTCTTGTCGGCGGCGTTTTTTGTCGCTGGCAGTCACGGCAGCTCCGGACGTAGGGGGTGACGTCAGAGGTAAGGCCGGGCCAGTAGTACCTCGCCTTGATTTTTCCAATAGTGCGGGCTGTTCCCAGATGTCCGGAAGACGGGTCGTCGTGGCACGCTTCCAAAATTTCGTCACGAAGGTCCGCGGGGATGACGAGAAGGTAATTCGCTCTTGTTCCGCGGCTGAAATTCTTCTTCACATGGACGGAGTTTCTCAGGCTGAATGCTGGTAAGCTGCGTTTGAAGGTCCAAGGAACGGCAACGTTGCATCCCTCGAGGTACTCGATTATGACGCGTAAGTCGGGGTCGGCACGCTGCTGGGCGGCTAGGTCGCTCTCCGTCACGATCCCGAAGAACGCGCTGTCTTCATCAGAGTCTTGTGGTGGTGGGTCGACGGGGGCGCGGGACAGGCAGTCGGCGTCGGAGTGTTTCCTGCCGGATTTATAAACGACTGTAACGTCGAACTCCTGCAGGCGCAAGCTCCACCGCCCAAGACGGCCAGAGGGGTCCTTCAAATTGGCGACCCAACACAGCGCATGGTGGTCTGTTACAACCTGGAATGGCCTTCCATCAACGTATGGGCGAAATTTTGAAATCGCCCATATAATAGCCAGGCACTCTTTCTCAGAGCCAGAATAGTTTTTCTCCTCCTTCGACAGACCACGGCTAGCATAGGCGATTACCCTTTCGCAGCTGCTTTGCTTTTGGACAAGGACGGCACCCAAACCTATATCACTGGCGTCCGTATACATTTTCGTTTCGGCATTTCCGTCGAAATGAGCGAGCACGGGCGGGCTTTGCAGGCGTTTTTGCAGCTCGCCGAATGCTTTTTCTTGGTCGTTTTCCCAGCTGAAAGGGGTGCTATCTTTCGTCAAGCGCGTGAGTGGCTCTGCAATGCGTGCGAAGCTTGCGACGAAGCGCCGGTAGAATGCGCGCAGCCCGAGAAATCTCCGCACGCCCTTCTTGTCTTTCGCCCTTGGGAAGTTCGAAATGGCTGAAGTTTTTGCCGGGACAGGAAGGACTCCCGCGGCGTTGACGACGTGGCCCAAGAACTTGAGTTCCCCGTATGCGAAACGGCACTTTTCAGGCTTCAGCGTCAACCCCGACGTACGAATGGCCTCGAGTACAGACTCCAACCTTGCAAGGTATTCGTCGAAAGTCCGGGCGAATACCACTACGTCGTCGAGGTACACGAGGCAAGTGTGCCACTTCAGGCCAGCTAGCACAGTGTCCATGACTCTCTGAAACGTCGCTGGTGCTGTGCACAACCCAAACGGCATCACCTTGAACTCGTATAGGGCGTCTGGGGTTATAAATGCAGTCGTCTCTCGGTCTCTCTCGTCCACTTCAATTTGCCAGTAGCCGGTCTTCAGGTCCATTGATGAGAAGTACTTCGCGTGGCAGAGGTGGTCGAGGGCGTCCTCGATTTGGGGGAGGGGGTACACGTCCTTTTTTGTGATTTTGTTGAGTCGCCGGTAGTCAACGCAAAACCTTAATGTGCCGTCTTTTTTTCTTTACGAGTACGACGGGCGCAGCCCAGGGGCTTTTCGATGGCTGTATAATGCCATCGCTCAGCAAGTCGTCGACTTGAGTCCGGATGGCTTCCCGTTCGTGTGAAGAGACGCGGTACGGTGACTTTCGGGTAGGTCGGGCTCCATCTTCGGTTATTATTGGTGCTTCGCTAGAGGTGTCTGACGTAGTTTTGCGCTCGACGAAAAACATTCGCTATAGCGACACAGCAAAGCCAATAATTTTTTCCGTTGTTCTTGCGGTAGCGCCGGATTCACGGCGAATGGCTGCGGGAGCTTGAATGTTTCTACGGGTGTGCGTTCAAAGTCGGCGACTGATATCACATCACTGGCTTCTTACGTTTCTTCGAGGAACGCAATTGCAGCTCCCTTGTTTACATGCTGGTACTCTTCGGTGAAATTAGTGACCAGAACGTGAAATTGGCGTTGCCTAAAGTGCGCAATGCCTCTTGCGACGGAGACACCGCGGTCGAGAAGCAACCTTCGATTACTCTCTACGATAGCGTCGATGTCAGAAGCAGAATCCTCACAGTAGACGGCGATCATCAAGCTTGCGCGGGGTGGCAGGGTGATGTGATCGTCGGCAATCCTGACAGCAGCACGGTGATCAGGGTTCGGCTGCGGCGTCGTGGAGTGATTGGAGGAAAATGTTATCGACTTGGTCTCCAGATCAGTTATTGCGCCGTTGTCCGTCAAAAAGTCTATTCCGAGAATCACGTCGCGGGAGCAGTTAGGCAGAACGACGAACGCCGCAGGGTACGTTGTGCCGTCTATGGTGACGCGCGATGTGCACGTTCCACTTGGCGTCACGAGGTGGCCTCCTGCTGAGCGTATGTGCGGACCGTCCCATCTGGTCATAACTTTCTCCAGTTTAGACGCAAATAGTCCGCTCATTACCGAATAGTCAGCTCCCGTGTCTACGAGGGCGACTACGTCAAAGCCGTCGATGGACACCTTGACGTCAGATGCAGTCTTCCTCGAGTTCCGGGTTCGTCGGGGCGTCGTATCTCTGCTTGTACGTGTTGATGGTCGGGCACTGTGCATCGTCGTTGTCGTCGTCTTCTCAACGCACATCCAGGTCAGGTCGGGTACGTGTCGCGCCGTGTAGCTGTCGTCGTGTTCGGGAGTCTCGTCAGGGTTAGGTCGGGTAATCGGGATGAGGGCATGTAGTGAATCACTGTCTTCAGCGCGTCCTTGCATCGTTGGAGGGTTTCTAGTTTTTCGCTGTAGAGCAACTTCACCTCCAGAAGTTTCCGCCTTTAGTTTCCCCCGCGTGGGCTGGGGGACCTTCCACGGGCGAAGTCAGCGTTGCTACGGAGGTTCGGCGATTGGTAGGGGTAGGGCGACGGCGAACGGTTGAAACGTGCTGGGCCACGGCTGGTTATAGATAGATACCCGTCGATCTCACGTGGTCGTTGGCCAGGGAGAGAGCGAGGTGCGTCGACGGAGAAACCACGCAGTCCGAGTCTCTTGTATGGGCAGCGACGGTAAATGTGGTCGGCGTCTCCGCAGTGGTAGCACACAGGACGGTTATCGGGAGTTCGCCATACGTCCGTCTTCCTGGGCGTCTGGTTTCGGGCTACCGGGGGTCGGGCGGGAGACAGTGGGCAGCGGTACGGCTGGGCCTCTTGACGGCGTGTTGGAGCAGGGCGGGGTCGACGAACAGCCGCGGAGTATGTCATAGCTTGTGGCTCACGGGGTACCTCGGATGGCGTAGAAGTTCCTAACGCTTGTTGCACTTCTTCTCTAATCACGTCGGTGAGGGAAGCGACTTGGGGCTGCGGCGGCGTTGGGAGAAGTTTCCGCAGCTCCTCTCTCACTATTGCGGGGATAGTCTCGCGTAGGCTGTCGGCCGGGATCCGCGTGCTGCCAAAGTCGTTCGCATTGGCCGCGCCAACAAAGTTGCGGTAATACTGCTTAGCACGAATTTCGAGGGCTTTCTCAATGGTGCTGGCTTCGGTCACGAATTCGGCGACGGTTTTGGGCGGATTTCGGACAAGTCCAGCAAACAGTTCCTCCTTCACTCCGCGCATTAAGAAGCGCAACTTCTTTTCTTCCGTCATTTCGGGGTCCGCGCGGCGAAATAGCTGCTTCATCTCCTCAACGAAGATCACGACACCTTCGTTGGGGTGTTGCGTGCGCGTTTCCAACAAAAGGGCAGCTCTTTCTTTCCGGACGACGATAGTGAAGGTCTTAGTAAACTCGCTTTTGAACTGAGCCCAGTTTGTCAAGGAGCTCTCGTGGTTCTCGAACCAAGTGCGAGCCGAATCTTCCAAGTAAAAGAAAACGTGCCGGAACGTTTCTGCGTCGTCCCACATGTTGAATTTCCGTACGCGCTCCAGTTTCTCCAACCATTCTTCTGGGTCTTCTGCGGGGGCTCCTCGGAACGATGGCGGTTCCCGGGGGTGCGGCAGGACGATTGGCGACGTTGTTTCTTGCACCATAGTGTTGGTTGCAGCGTTCCTTTTCTTGGGCCCTTCTGGCATCAAACCGAACTCGGGCGGTAAATCTTGCAGGCGGGGGCTGGCTCTTGTTGGACTGGCTTGGCGGCTTTTCGAGGTTGTAGTGGGCATGAAGGGTGCGTACCCCGCACCTCCACCAGATGTCACGAAGACAAGGACGATGCAGTTGTGTTGAATGAGAAACACGTTTATTGGAGCGAACTTGTGCTCCCCTAACAACTCAAAAGAATACAGAGGCGGCGAAGCAGCGGTCAACAAAGTGACTTGCACAGGCGAGTGTCGTCGAATCCAATGCCCCGGCGTCCGCACTGCAGGCTTTTTATCTTTTGGCGCGCGTGGTTCTCGAAACGTCGATTCGCATCGAGAACATAGTAGATCCAAGAAGATTATTCTGGGCTGTTCACGTTAGATCGGAATGCTCTCCCTATCACAACAGATAACACATGCGGCACAGAAAGAAAGAATGGAACACGCGCTTCCCTTGGCGCAGAGATAACACAGACCGGCGCAGCCGGGCGGTAAAAGCAAAACACAAATAAACAAAGCCAATGTATGGTAAGCGGCAATAGAATTACCAACATACACAGACGAATATTGTTGTCGCTTTTGCGCACATCATGCTTTTCAAATTCGTCATTCAACAAGTAGCGGCTGACTTTTTCAACCAATGCATGCGAAAATCAGTTGTTCCTAGTGCTTATAAAGTGTGCAATAGCTTGCCAGAATGAGTAGGTATTCAACTCCAACAGCATAATTTTATCAATCGTTACCAGTCAACGTCCACCAGTCTGGTTAACTGCTCAAGAACGGGAAATAACCAGAGGTAAGTGCAATCAAAATATTATTATAAAGTATATAACGTTATTGAATATAAATTGTATTATTACAAAGTAGATGTCTCTTAATTCATTGTTTTAGTTGTATTTGTATTTTTTGTCTCTCATGCACTGAAAAGATTCGGTTCTATTTACGCCCAAAATTGCTGTCGAATATGCGCCTTATTTCGACTGCATTTTATTGGCGTCGCTTGGGCAGTTTCATTGCTTTTTGGTTGTCCTTCGTAATGCACGCGCTAAAGCTGCTGCAGACATCACGCCAGCGCTGCTGTGCGCCATAATTGCTTAAGTACATTTTCACTGATGTCCTTGCCGTAAGTTATCATTGTTATAGTTTATGTTTTGCTTATTGTTTGTCTTTGTTTATTTTGTCAGCTATTTTAGGTTTTCGTTGCCAGATCAGGGAAAAGGCGCTTTAGGTATGTTTATTGTTACCCCCAAACTTCTTATTCCTGGGTACGTGCATCACCATTTTCTTATTGGTGTTTATATGTATTTTCATGTTTCATTTTTGTTTCCGTTTCTAACGAGTACATGTAAGCAGCCATGTCCTTCCTCTCCCCCAATTTCTGTTATCTTGAAATGGTGTCGCTATAGCAGAATACACTGCCCTGAAATATCGTTCACACCCCACCTACTAGAGTACAGCTGGTCCTGCTATTTAATCCGGATTTACCAAATGACAACACACCTGATATACCATTTGCAGTCGCTTCTTTTCAATACAACAGCGGCATGATACACTGATCCTTGTAACAATTCCTCTGTGCTCCACACTTTATGTGCATATAGACCTATCTGTGACACCAAACAGCTACAAGGACCATAATAGAGAAATGTCATAGTTGGTTTTTGGTTCTCACGATGTCTGAAACATCAAACACATCAATCACAAATTCTTCTGTGATTCGATGCACTCAGTATGGCAATACCAAAATTACATCTGGGCCACGTTGTACGACTCAAGACACTCCACAGATCATTTCATGCCTCAGGCCCCCAATGAAAATTACCTGTGTTACTGTATTTACCAGCCTGGCCAAAGTGCCTTTTATTAAAGGGATTCATGCAGCCGCTAAGTTTGAATGCATGAAGGACGAAGATTTATGACACCGCCATAACGCCATTGGATTTGAAAAAAATTGATCTGCGGTAATCGAGTTTCCTTAGACTTGACATCTTAGAGCACAGTATTTTTGTTGAACTTATCACTTATTTTTGTCATTTTGTACATAAATACAGCAATGTGTTCAAACCAACAGTCATCAACTCATTTCGACTGCCATTTCAGTAAATAACTACGCGTGAATTTTGTTGCAGGGGTGGGGAAAGCATTTTACATCAGTTCGATTTATTTTGTTTCATTTCTGCATCAGTGGTCTTTAGAGGCAGGAACAATACATTCACTGCGCTCCGTTCCTCACTGTAGCGTACAGCACAGGCACAGTGTTTTTTATATATGAACGGCAAAGCCTGCGTACGTTTCAAAATACAAAATAATTTTTGTGATCAACGACAGAACACTACAGAGATATAAACATTCAGGATCAGCACTTGAAGAATCATTGTGCGAGCGAGGATGTTCCTCAAAAAATCTGCAATATGTCAGTCAGGGCAATATTCCTTTTACAAATATAAATTTGATGAAATACAGGGATAACAGCATATAAAAGAAACGAAAAGGTGTAAAAAGAAGAAGCGCAACTTATATGATTATAAATGACCAGTACAAATATTTGTTGTGCATCTCCTTTAGGGAGAGTACATTAGTGAGAGGGATGTTCGCGATAACTTATGGAGAGCAAGTATTTGAAGAAACACTCAATATCTTGAGGCAAAATTTTTTAACCACGTTCGAACTTGCACTGCTCCCTGTCGTTATGAGGTGAAATAAGGGTGTTTAGCCATTGCCAAATTTCTGCCATTGTGCAAGCTATTCATGTTATCTATGAGTATTGTTCTGACAGCATAAACCGGTAGCGCAACATGCCATTGAGCTTTGCTATCATTGATTTACACCAAAAAAATATTTATTGCAATAGCGAAAAATTATAACTTTACCTAGGCAAAGCTTTCAAAATGAAAACGATTGTGCCACCCTGCATTTCTACGTGAAAGACATTCAGACATGAAAACAGCAAAAACCAAAGTATGTTGCCAGAGAATAGGAAGTAAAGTTACTGCTGTGAACTTCTACCACAACAAAGTTTAATGGCCGATCAAGGACAATCGATATCTGTGGATATGTGTTGGCAAAATGTCGCACAAGGTAAGTTCTAGAATAACCCGAAGATGCGGGGTGTTAAAACCACAAATGATGTGGCAGCTGTATGAAACCATTATCTTGAAGCTAAGTCTGTGAAGAACCTTAGTCGTGATACAAAAGACCGCAAAAAAATTCGGGTTTAGGGTCCTTAGAAATAGGGACCTTCCGAAAAAGCTCCCGTATGCTTCGTGTATAATTGAATTGTTGCACCCTTCACAGGACTCACACATGTTGGCAAACGTTCACTGTTGAGGTTTCTCAAGAGGGGACAAAAAGCAAGAAATGTCCAGTTTAAACATCTCGCCGGTAACGTTAACGCATGCGGCGTCTATATACTTCGTGTGTCGCCAATCCCGTTTCCACCTAGCCACAATTGCTTACGCGATAAGCAGGGAGCGAAAAGCCCAGAACGTTTCTTAAAACAACGCAGACCCTTGGTCAATCACTTTGCGTTATGGTAAGGTATTTCGCCTTAAGGGCAATTTCCGCTCAGCGGGCTTCACGCAGCGACGCTGTAAGTGTGAGGAGGGACTAGGTTTCGTATGATTGTCTCTCGGGGGAAGCAACGAGCATACAAGTGGACAAGTGGACTCACCGTCTTGGGAAACGTATATACAGTAAGCACGCACTCATTTTTTGACAAACGTATGACAGGCCTCTTTACTACCTACTCAAAGACAACTGCAAGGTAACAAACGAAGGGGTGCCAAGCCTTAGCAACTTTGAGACGACACTAATGATGGCTCGTACTTGAATTCTGGGAGCAAGAGCAGTGAGCTGTCGGTGAGACACATTTCGATCAGTAAAATAAAAGTTAGGCTTAAAACAAATCCTTAGCAACATGACAAGCATTAATATGCTTTCAAGAGACAAGTACGACTTTAGCTACAGAAGGGGGGACAACTACGAATTTTCCAAGCAAAAGGGTTCGCTCTACTTGAGATACAAACTTCTGTGTGGCAGACGATATAACTTATTTTTTCCTGTTCTGTGTGAGAAGCTGTGATTCAGTTATCATACCAAGAATTATTGGCTGGACACAAAGGAATGCGGAAGACAACCGAAAAACTCCTGCAAACAATTTACTGGCTGAATGTTCATGCAGATGTACAACGGTACGTCAAGGCGTGTAATATCGGTCAGAAAACGTTACCATAAGAACAAATTGGCGGTGTACTCTTGTGCCATATGTCTGTTACTGGGACCCCTTTACAGGGCATTGCCATCCATAACATAAGACCTTAGAAACCTCTTCAGAGAAAAGCGAAAAGATATTCCTAATCCCACCAAAAGCGGATGCAGCTGCTCTTCCGAGTAAATAGAGCATACAATTCGTTGAGCTTTGGCCAGAAATATGCTCCTTAAAATATTTCTTAGGAATATCAGAGCGAAAACCGAAGTTGTGGTACCGATACCAGCTGCCATTGCTCCTTCCTAATTGAAATGTTCCGCAGCAAAGCAAGGATTTTTTGCATTCGAGCTAACATAAGGTCCACATGTTCATGAACCGACGCAAGTTCATAGAGAGCTATGGACCAAGAGCAAGTTGGAATAACCGCTTCGAACCTACTACAACCTATTGCGGCTTCCATATCGCCATGCGAAAACTTGCGAAACCGTTCACGATGAACTGCAGAAGGCAAAGATCAAGCAACATGCATACTACGATCGCAAAACGGCCGCGCGACAAATCAGGCGTTTTGAGCGTATGCTGGTCCTCTCCCCCAGAAACCCTTACCAGCTGACCATAATATTGAAAGATTTGTTTGTCACTCCAAAAGGGGAACGACGTTGACTACGAAGTTAATGGGTAAAACAAGAGTAAGCTCATCGATATCAATAAGTATAAATTATGAAGAGCGTGATACAGCATCCACCAGCGTAGCCACGTTTAGAAGACTGGAAGGTGGAATTCAAAGCAAAATACTTTTTTTGGCTTTTGTAGACCTTTGTAGACTTTCACGTATCGCCCAGCCCGTCTCCAAAGAGAGTGATTTTTGCTTATTTAATGTCAAAATAAAACGATACCTGCAGTGTTTGGCTGAAAAAAAAACTATCCAGGTGGAATGTCAACACAACCTAACTAGCACTACTCCACACCACGTAAGGCAATATCGCATTCCCTTTGACCGGAGTCAAAGAAATTAAGACGACATTTAGAACCTACCACGGTTGGATGTTAGTGAGCCAACGAAAACACCTTACAATGCTCCCGTCAATAAAGTCCAGAAGCAAGACAAACCTATGGGACTATGGGTTAGTTACAGGCAAGTACATAAACTGCTGTTGCTGATAGTAAAGCGAATTTCGGAATCGCATCATTGAGGTACATGTTTCACTTTTAGAAAGTTTGATTTCTAGAAAGGACGCTGAAAGATTTTAAAGACCCCAGAATGCTTTATAGAATGCTTTTTATACGAATTACCAATACACAAATGCAAGTTCATGACGTTTGGGACTTAAGCCGCGTAAGAGACTACGCTAGACTAAAGAAGAAGATATTCAAGGGCATCCCAAACGTGCCTGAGCACTGTGACGAGGTCGTCATCGCGACTGAAGCTTGCATTAAACATTCGGACTACCTGCAAAAAATGTTTTAACCAATTCCAGCCGCGCCATTCACTACCAAACCCAAGAATTCCGAGTTCAGGCAACAAAGTTTCTTCTTGTGCCACAACATAGGTACAACTTAGGTGATGTTCGAGGAGAGGCTATATATAAGACGTTGGAAAAGATACTTGTGTCTCAACAACCTCAAACGAAGCAAGTTAGTCGACACCAGGAATTTGGAAAACATTACCCTCAGTTCCCAAGCGGTAGTGGCGATGGGTAATTTTCCCAACCCCATGCACTTCCATTGCCTTCCGGCCTGTCGGCCAACCATCTTTAACTCTGATGAGCGGTTGAGCGCCAATCAAACTGCGGCCGAAAGGAGCATCACCCAGGAAGCCTATTGGAGATCAAGTTTTAGCAGACCGACAAAAGCGGATATTCGCCAAACACATTTTGTGTGCCTGGCTTGTAAAAGCACGACAGGTATGGCGGTTGGCAGGCGAAAACACAGCAAGTATTTTTCTAAGAGCCACAGCATCATGTCACAAAACAACGCCTACTAAACCTCGATAGCGGTGTATTCAAAACAGCGTCCGACATAGTATTTTGTTTTCTGTAGAAGTGGGTAATTTGTGTGTCCTAAAGCAATGGTTTTCGGGGTGTACATCGATGTAGGCTTCCGCCCAGTCCCCGGATCTCCGTGGCTTCAGACCGGATGGAAGAATCACCGTGGTGGTTGCGTCGGTTTCCTGGCATTCAAATTGCTGTAGTACTCCGTAGGTGTCTGTGAGGTGAGTTTTTGTACCGGTGCCTGTATTTGAAGTGTATCTCCCTGGTGGAATAATGCCATTTTTCTGATCTGGCTGGCTGCGGAAAAAGTGTGTCAGCATTTGTTTTAAGTGCGAATGCACTTTATAAGCGACTCAAACCTTCCACCACCGCCGGCGGCGGCGGCGGCGGCGTCCGCAGTCCTCCTCTCCCTAGCAACGGCGTGGAGCAGAGAGGAGCGTCGGTAGCAACGGCGCGGTGACGTCACTTCACCACGTGACCGAGCTCGCTCCGCCTCCTCGCCGTGGCTGCGCGGGTGCGCGCCGCTCCCCGCACCGCTCCTCGCGCCGTGACGTCATGGTATGACGTCACAGCGCGCCTCCTCTCCCCAGCAGCTGCCGCGCGCCTCTCTCTCCATCGTGACGTCACACTCTCTCCTCTCCCCCTCGCTCGGCTGCAGCTGCCGTGCGCCGCTGTCCCTCTCCCCTTGCGCGCGCGTTCCTCTCTCAGCCACCTGGCTCGGCGCGCTCGGCGCGGCGTACCCCCCTATATATGCAGCGATAAACTGCCAGACCTCCGTGGGTCGGCTCGCGCGCGCTCACGGGCGAATGCCAACGGATTTTAACTCTACTCCCCCTCATAGCATCACCCCGTGCATTCGCACTTAACCATGTTCACCCTCGGGGAAATGCTTGGGAGTTTTTTTTTAGTGTTCGGTGTGCGAGAGCTCAGGCTCGTTCCCGTCTAAACGTCAGCTGTCGTTCATAACGATTGACACGCTTGAGTGCAGGTTACTGTTGCTGGCTCAAGCAAAGAATTAACCCATCGCATAAATGTGATTTTATTTGTGGGACGTCAGTTCTATGTCTACGCTTTCGGCAAACTTTCCTCCCACTGCAGGATCACGCGCGTGTAATATAAACATTGCCATTGCTATATGCTGGTGTCATTACGCGCTAGCTCTAATGGAGCCTCCGCTTCAATATTTCTATGAGCTACTTAGAGGTACAGCCAAAAGACAAAGCAATTACACTGTTGATCGGCTTTCGCCGGTTCTGTTCGCTTCTGGCGCGTCGGACGAGGCAGACGTGAGTGACGGCGACCACACGGTAACCAGTTACCAATTAAGTTACGTTTGCAGCGTGACTCGAAATTCTCACTGTATTTCATTACCCCGTAAAAACGAATGCAGGGATAGGTCAGAAGGCCACTCACCAAGCTCCAGGTGGGCAAATATGTCCTGCTAAAACATTTGATATTTCATGTGTTTCCTACCCATAGTGTAGTGTGTTCCTCTTCTGTCTCTGACCCCGGTTTCTTAGAAAACAAAAGTTACCATAAAACAACGTTGGGGACACAACGTATGTCTGTTTTGAATAATTGTTTGTTGGAATAGGATGGGCACAACAAAACTACACGCCATTGTTGGCAAGTTGGTTTGTCTCAGGAACTTTTTTCCTATTACTGTGAGCGACTGCAATAGTGTTGAGCACATTTTCGGGAAGATTGTGCACTGTTTTTTTTTCCTGCATGTTTTTTTACCGCGAGTGCACAGATCGAACTACACAGTTCAACAATCACAAGAACGCCTTGACCAACTGGACGCAATTCAAAACCGAGTTTCTAAGACATTCACGACCTTGGTGGGAAAAAAAGAGCTGCGCTTTTGCTGGAAACTCGAACGCAACACCCCAACAAAGGAGTCGCCATATGTGTCGAGGAAATGAAGCGACCATTTCGTCGCGCGGGCCCAGAAATAACAAAAGAAGAGAAACTGAGGTTCTGGTGCGAGGAGTAATGCACGAACTTTTTGCTTGCCCTGTCCGCAACCCCCCTGAAAAGGTCGCTGAAGTCGCATCTGAATCGGCCGCTTTGGCGAAGTTGGAAAATTGTACGAGGCTGTATGACCGTGCTATCAATGCGCTAGTTGTGGACACGATCGATACCGGTGACATTAGCTCTGACACACTCAATAATACAATCCGTCCTGTCTTCAGGGAAGAACTTAGGAAATTTTTTCAAACAATGCCGCAACCCCAAGTCACCTCTAGTTGTGACGTGATTCGGCAAGAAATTCAACCAGCTTTTGGGACTTCTACGGCATTTAAAATACCACACCAGCCACAGGCTGTGGCCTACTCCGCGGCTGTTCTTCGACCTCGCCCTGCTCCAACCCGTCGTGAAGAAGTCCCACCGCACCGCCGTCCACTGTCGACCGCCCGACCCCCTAAAGCTCAAAACCAAACTCCGAGGAAAACGAACGTATGACGAACTGCCGATAGTCGTCCGCTGGGCTAACACAGAGGAGAGGCCGACCTCTTCTACCGTCGATGCAGATACAAGATTCTCGGTTTGCGAGGGTTCTCCTTGAACTCTCCTGGCCCCCCACGCGGCAAGTGCCCATCTCATATCGAGGAATATCTGCCCAACACCAGCCATGGTCCATCCCGTTTCAGTCGTTCGCCATCGCCTCACACATACCAATCGCCAACCCGCGATAACAATGCGGACTTCGCATTGGAAGGTCCCTTGGAAGATCCCCCAGCCCAAGCGGGGGAAACTAAAAGCAGCAAATTCTGGAGGTGAAGTCGCTCAACGGCGAAAATCCGGAAACCCTTCAACGACGTAAGGACGCGCCGAAGACAGTGATCCACAATGTGCCCTCATCACTATGACCCTACCTAACCCTGACGACACTCCCGAACACGACGACAATGACACCACGCAAACCAAACCCGGCATGACTAAGCCCGCCGCTCAGAATATGGCGAAAATGACAACACATACTGCCCAACCATCAAAGCGCACAAACCGAGTTACGACGCCCCAACTCACCCAAAACGCGAGGAAGGTGGTGTCCAACGTCCAGTTGTTTATCGATGGCTTTGATGCCGTCGCCCTCATCGACACCGAAACCCACTACTCAGTATTGAGTGGAGCCTTTGCTTCTAAGCTAAAGAAAGCTGGGACCAGATGGGATGGTCCCCGCATGCGCACAGCAGGAGGCCATCTCGTAACTCCAAGTGGAACCTGCACATCACGCGTCACCATTGATGGCACCACTTACCCTGCCACGTTTGTCTTTTTCCCTAACTGTTCCCGTGACATAATCCTTGGAATGTAAATTAAAACGGACAAAGACGAAAAATTTCATTTACAGAACCACTGGTTTATCTTTGCCCCTATCACTCCAGGACGCCGGAACTCAAACTCCAAAACCGTGCTCCTCCCCGCACGGGGCACCTTGAGCAATCTTGGTGGCGGTACTGGCGATACCGCGGACCCCGAGCCCCCAAACATAAGCTGGATCCAACCGTGGCGATGTGTTTATAGGTGGAGGGTTAGAAACCACGAACGGGGGCCGTCGGAGCCCAGGTCAAGCTCCGGCGGATGGGCTCCCTGTCTGTCTACCAGGCAGGGAGCTCCGGGACCTCTTTGGCTACCAGGGTAAGATCAAAGAAGAAAGTACCCCAGTCTCCCTCCTTTCCAATGTATCATATGGCATTTTCCAAACCCCCCCCCCCCCCCCAAAACGTGATCGGCCCCCCAAAAGGGGCCGCACCGAAGTTTCGTTCCCACCTCTTTCAACAACTGTCTTGTCAACAACCGTGAATAACTATGCTCGTTTTCTTGTGATTGAGTCAGCTTACTCAGCAAGACCGGTCGCTTCCATGTCCGTATTCTTGATTTCTAAATTTCTGCAAGGCACCATAGGTGGCAAATATCAAGCTAAAAAGCTCAGGACCGGAGAAATCCTTGTAGAACTCAATGCTGAACAACAAGCCCGCACTGTTCTTGCACAAACCCGCATCCATGATCTGGACATCAGGGTCACGCCCCACAGGAGCCTAAACAGCTCCCAGGGTGTGATTTCTGAGACAGATCTCCTGACGGAAACAGATGCCGACCTTCTCGAAGGTCTAAAGGATCAGGGCGTCACAGCTGTGCGGCGCATCACGATGCGCAGGGATGACAAGATAATCCCCACCAAACACATTATCCTGACCTTTGACCGCTAGGCACTTCCACAATATATAAATGCAGGCTTCATTCGATGCTCCATTCGTCCTTACATTCCGAACCCGCGCCGTTGCTTCAAGTGCCAACGGTTCGGGCACAGTACAACCTCTTGCCGCGGCAAAACAACGTGTGCGAAATGCGCCGCTAAGGACCACCCCACCGACAACTGTAATTCTGACATCCTCACTTGGGCAAACTGCAGGGGCCCACATGCGGCCTACTCCAGGAAATGAGAAAAGTTCCAAATAGAAAAGAAAATAATCAATCTCAAGGTCACAGAAAACATCACCTTCCCAGAGGCGCGGAAGAGGTTCGCCTCTTTCCCTCTGGGGAGGTACGCCGACGCAGCTCGCCGGGGCGCGGAGCGGCGTTTGGTTTCCACAGGGACCCAGTTCAACGAGTCTGACCTGGTCCCTCCGCCCCCCCCTGGTTTGCCTCTGGCAGCCCAACCCGCCACCACGCCGCTTGCTGAGGCAGCAGCGGTTGTGGTGACAACCTCTTCCGTCGGGACCGGTGCCGCTCCCGTCCCTGCCTCCCCGTCCTCCAGTCCGTTGGAGAGTGCCATGGACACCACGGGCCCCGCACCGGCTCCCACCGTCACCGCACCACCCGTGCCACCTCTGGCGCCCCGGACGCCCTCGGCGGTGGCGGCTCAAACGAAGGGCTCCCGAGGGGGGGCCAAGTCCGGGGGGCCCGGTCCGTCGGGCACCCCTCGGACATCCGACGACGACATGGATGTCGGGCCGTTCCTGCCTGCAACGCAGCGCAAGGAACGCGTGCCGACACCAAAGCCTCCCGACAAGCCAAAAAAGGCGAGAGTCACAGCCCCGAAAGACGACACATAAACAAACACACACACTCCAGTAGCTCTCACACTAAATAATGGGAAGAGAAAACATAATTCAATGGAACAGTAGAGGCCTTCTTAAAAATCTTGACGATGTATACGAAATACTGCATGCTAATCAGCCAAGTGTAAAGTGTGTTCAGGAAACACATTTGAATTCCAAGCACACACATTTCTTGAATAGTTACATGGTCTTCAGAAAGGACAGGGATGGCTGCACACACTCTTCTGGTGGTGTGGCCATAATCGTCCGGAAATCCTTAGCATGCCACCCTGTCACTTTAAACACTATCCTTGAGGCTGTAGCAATACGCTTAATAATATTTAATAGGTTGATAACGGTATGCTCCATATACATTCCTCCTGATGTTACAGTTTCGAGCTCTGACATCGAGGCGCTGGTTGACCAGCTGCCCGAACCGTACATTCTAACAGGCGACCTTAATGCTCACAATTCTCTTTGGGGCTCTTCTCGTACGGATGCCCGGGGTCGCCTGATAGAGAGGTTT
The DNA here is from genome assembly GCF_048455015.1 of Haemaphysalis longicornis. Lineage (NCBI taxonomy): Eukaryota > Metazoa > Arthropoda > Arachnida > Ixodida > Ixodidae > Haemaphysalis > Haemaphysalis longicornis. The sequence goes on from NW_027526385.1 coordinate 200,467,356, forward strand.
CTTACATCCTCTGGAGCATGCCTTTTCAACAGTAAACAGCCTAGATATCATAACATAGGACACAACACATACTCATGTCTTGACTTGGCTATTGGCTCCGCAGTTCTCTTTCCTCTTCTCGAGTGGGGTGTGGGAACTGACCCATTGGCAGTGACCACTTCCCCACCTCACTTACATACATAGGTAAAGGCCCATGCAGTCCATCTTCCCATAATTGGTTCAATGGAACACGAGCTAACTGGAATACATTTACAGAGACATCCAAACTACACCACACATCCATTGGACACCTACACGCTGAAGAATCTACCCAACTCCTCACGGCGCACATCCTCGACGCCGCCGAAAGGTCCATTCCCCACGCCTCTGGTGCCCCGCGCAACCAGCGGAGGCCGTGGTGGAATGAGGACGGTAGGCGGGCGCGAGAGGCCCAGAACAAGGCGTGGGGTATCCTTCGTCGGTACCCCACGTCGGGAAACCTCCTCTTGTTCAAACGGGCCAAGGCGTTAGGAAAACGTGTGCGCCGTGAGGCAAAACGAGAGAGTTGGCGTACATTCATAACATCAATAAACTCCTACACAGACACAAGGAAAGTATGGACACGAATACGCAAACTCAAGGGACAACAAACACACAGCCTGCCTCTGGTCAGCACTGCAGGGGACACACTCGAAGACGAGGCTGACACACTCGCACAACACTTCCAACACGTGTCCAGTTCAGCACACTACACAAACACTTTCCTGAAACATAAAGCCTGTTGTGAAAAGAAGTCCCTACGCGACAACAACAAATCACAGACTTCTTACAACTCCCTGTTCTCACTACATGAGCTGAGGGCTGCTCTGAGCACGTGTAAACCCTCAGCTCCAGGCCCAGACAACATTACATATACAATGATACAGAACTTACACACAGACACTCTTGTAACACTTCTTCACCTTTTCAACAAGATATGGCTTTCGGGGCACATTGCAAAGTCTTGGAGGGATTCCATAGTTGTAGCATTCTTGAAAGAAGGGAAGGACCCTTCTTCTCCCGCTAGCTATCGACCCATTGCCCTGACCAGCTGCCTGTGTAAGCTTCTTGAGAAGATGATAAACCGGAGGGTCGTGTACTTTTTGGAGTATAACGGCCTTCTCGAGAGCTGCCAGGCAGGCTTCAGGGCGGGGCGATCCACGAATGATCAACTTGTGGCACTAGAGTCGTATATTAAGGATGCCTTCGTGCATAAGCAGTTCTGTTTAACTGTGTTTTTCGACCTAGAAAAGGCCTATGACACCGCTTGGCATTATGGGATCCTTACTGACCTGAAGTCATTCGGTGTTTCTGGTAATATGTTTAACACCCTTGCTAGCTATTTGTCTGAGAAAACCTTTCGCGTCAGAGTTGGTTCTGCACTGTCAAAGGTACACGTGCAAGAAAATGGCGTGCCGCAAGGCGGAGTTCTAAGCTGCACTCTCTTCATAGTAAAAATGAACTCCCTTGGGAAGGCACTGCCGCCTACAATTTCTTACTCCATGTATGTAGATGACGTACAGATATCTTTTAAATCATGTAATATGTCCATCTGCGAACGTCAAGTCCAGCTCGGCGTCAAGAAGCTTGCCGGCTGGGCAGACAAGAATGGGTTTAAATTGAATCCTGCATAAAGCTCCTGCGTTGTGTTCTCCACGAAGCGCGGGGTCCATCCGGACCCAGACATTACTCTTAATGGCATGTCGCTTCCTGGGAACAAGGAGCACAAGTTATTAGGTGTGGTGTTTGATCACAAACTCACATTCATTCCCCACATCAAGGAACTTAAAAATAAATGTCTCAAAACAATGAATATACTTAAGGTTCTCTCCCACCAATCCTATGGTTCCGACAAAGAACTCTTGCTTCGCTTGTATACTGCTTTGGTTGGGTCTCGTTTGGACTATGGCAGTGTGGTGTATGGGTCGGCGACTAAGACAGCCTTGCGAATTCTTGACCCAGTTCTACACCTGGGCCTTCTTCTTTCGTCGGGTGCTTTTCGCACTAGTCCTGCTGAGAGTCTTTATGTTGAGTGTAATAAGTGGAGCTTTGAGAACCAACGAACATACATGGACTTGCTTTATGCTTTTAAAATTTCATCGCTGAATAATCATCCTTTTTATCCTGACTTTCACGACACATCCACATCTCTGCTCTTTGTAAATCGCCCATCCGTTCCTCTGCCCTTTTCACTTAGAGTGAAATAGCGAGCCTCGGATCTCAGTGCTTTGTTTTTGGATGTGTACAGGTCATCCCTTTCAAACAGTTTACCGCCTTGGCAAGTTCGTCCTGTGTCGTGCGACCTTTCTTTTATGAAACTTGACAAAAATCGGGTACCGCAGGCTGCAATACTGCAGCACTTTCTGTCTCTGCAGTTTAAATACCCACTTGCAGAATTTTACAGTGACGCGTCTAAAACCTCCACTATGGTCTCCTGCGCTGCTCATGGTCCGAATTTCTGTGCAGCCAGAACCATGAGCGTCCACACGACAATTTTTTCAGCAGAGGCGTATGGGATTTTGCTGATTGTACGGCACATACTTGAAAATCAAATTCCAAAGTCTATCATCTACACAGATTCCTTGAGTGTTGTTCGCGCACTGTCATCGCATACACCCCCCAAAAACCACATAGTTAATCTTGTATTTAACACTATCATGTCTGTGTATGCAAAGAAGCATCAACTGCTCCTCTGCTGTGTTCCAGGGCACGCTAGGATCGCTGGGAATGAGTTGGCAGACGAGAGGGCTGCTGCTGCTGCACTCAGGAACACTGTAGACATAACAACCGCACCCTACACAGACCTCAAGCCACACATAAGACAACACCTGCGGAGAACATGGCAAACACACTGGGACGAACAGACAGACAACAAACTACACGTAATAAAGCCACACTTGGGACGGTACACAGCTGACTCATGCAACAGACACATGGAAGTCACCTTGGGTAGGCTGCGGATAGGGCACACCCATGCGACGCACTCGTATCTGCTGACGGGATCTTCTAGACCCCAGTGCAGCAGGTGCGGAGATGCCCTATCCGTGGTGCACATACTAATCACATGCAAGGCACTTCACACAACACGACGCAAACACTTCCCACAGCTATACAGACTACACGTCCCACCACACCCAGCGTTTTTCCTCTCTGATGATCCCATGTTTTCTATCAAGTGCGTTTTTAAATATTTAGAAGAAGTTCAATTTTTAGACCTCATTTCATACCACGCGTGATCACTCCCTGGCCCTATACACCAGCCATGCTCATTGTCGTTTTGTGATTTTACTTTTGTTTTTGCTGACTGTTCGTAGTGTTTAAGGTTTCACCCCTCATATATGACTATTGTTTTGGCGCTCTTTGCCCTAGTTGGCCTTGCGCCATAAACATCCAACCATCATCATCATCATCATCAAAACCGTGCTCCTGCAAGGATCACCGATGATCTTGTCACCCTTCCACCCCAAGCAAGCTTGGTGATCACTGTCTACTGTAAATATGCTGCTCCTGACGTAGCCGCTATGGTAAAGAGTCACCAAAGTTTTTAAATGCAGAGCATTTGTATAACTCACGATGTCACCCGTGCGTCATTGTCCGCAGCAGGCAGCCTCCCCCTACACTATAAAAAGAAATAACACTTACCGGCGCCTGGTTTCGATCCCCCGACCCTTCGGGCGGAAAGCAAGGTACATGGTGCTCTACCCACTGCGCCACAAAACCGACACAGAATGAAAGGCTACGAACGAACCTTATATCCTTGACTCATTCAAACTAAGTCAAGAAGCTGCTGATACAACGCATTCACTACCTGTGGGCGGAACGCAAGGTACATGGTGCTGTTCCCACTGCGCCACAAAACCGACACAGAATCAAAGGCTACGAACGCCCCTTATATCCTAGACTCATTGAAACAACGTCGTCAGCGGAGTGCGTTGGCGACTCATCGGCGTGCTAGCGACGTGATATCTGCTTGGTGTACACGTCATAGCACTAACCGCCCAAACACTAAACGTTAACGCAATACACCCACCCCCTTTGCGACGCATTTACTCGAGTCGCCCTCGCGGGGAGATGGGCTCATTTTTTTTCCTCCACCGGGCTGTCTCTGTCACGTGATGCATCACGCGCTATAAGCAACGCCAATCCCACGTTTTCTCGAATAATTTCACCGAGGAGTACCACATTTCAAACAAGGGCGCTGCAAGTGTGTGTCTAGAAGAAACGCAAGAAGCAAGTGAAGTAATCGCAGTGGCCGACTTTGAACGCGCACCTGATAATTCATGCTTAAGAATGATTCCTGCTTCCAAATTCCTTCGACGTGAATCCGGTGTTACCGCTAGCAGAAAGGAACAAAATATGAGTTTCGCTGCGTCGCTGCAGGGAGTGTTTTTCATCGAACTCAAAAGTACGTAAGACTCCTCTAGCGAAGTACCGAATAATAACCGAAGATGGTGCCCGACCTACACGATAGTTACCGTATTGGATCTTTTCACACCTGCGGGAGGCCATCCGGACTCACGTTGACGATTTGCTGAGCGACGACATTATGCAGGCATCAAAAAGCCCTTGGGCTGCGCCGCTCGTACTCGTTAAGAAAGCAGACGGCACATCATTGTTCTGCGTGGGCTACCGGCGACTTAACAAAATCAACAACAAGGACCGGTACCCCCTGCCACAAATCGACGACGCCCTCGAGCACATCTGCCACGGGAAATACTTCTCATCGATGGATCTGAAGACCGACTACTGGCAAATTGAAGTGGACGAGGGAGACCGAGAGGAGACTGCATTTATAACTCCGGGCAGCCTATACGAGTTCAAGGTGATGCCGTTTGGGCGGTGCATGGTGCCAGCGACGTTTCAAAGAGTCATGGACACTGTGCTTCCTGGCCTGAAGTAGCACACCTGCCTCGTATACCACGACGACGTTGTGGTGTTGTCCCGGACATTCGACAAACACCTTGCCAGGTTGGAGTCTGTCCTCGAGGCCATTCGTACGTGGGGTTTAACACTGAAGCATAAAAAGTGCCGCTTCACGTACGAGGAATTCAGTTTTTGGGGCCAGGTCGTCAACGCTGCAGGAATTTTTCCTGACGAGCCAAAAACCTAAGCCATAGCGAACTTCCCAAGACTCAAAGACAAGAAGGGCGAGCGTAGATTTCTCGGACTGTGCGCATAATTCCGGCACTTTTTCCCAAAACTTCACACACATTGCAGAGACACTCACGCGCTTGACGAAAGATAGCACCCTTTTTAACTGGGAAAATTGCCAGGAAAAAGCATTTTGCGAGCTTCAAGAATGCGTCCGAAATCCGTTCGTGCACGCTAATTTCGACGTAAATGCCGATATAGAAATGCACACTGACGCCAGTGATATGGTCTTGGGTGCCATCCTCGTCCAAAAGCAAAGCGTGTGCGAGACTGTAATCGCCTATGCCAGCCGTGGTCTGTTATAGGAGGAGAAAAACTACTCAACCTCTAAAAAAGTGCCGTAGTATTAAATGGGCGATTTCAAAATTTCGCCCATACGTGTATGGTCGACATTCAAGTTTGTGATAGACCACCACGCGTCGTGTTGGCTCACCAATTTGAAGGACCCTCTAGCCGTCTTGGGCGGCATAGCTCCCGCTTGCAGGACTTCTACGTTAATATCGTGTATAAATCGGGCAGTAAACACCACCACAAGTCTCCGATGAAGACTGCGCATTCTTTGGAATCGTGACGGAGAGTGACCTAGCCCCCGATCAGCGGGCCAACCACGAGTTACTCTTCATGATCGGCTACCTTGAAGGATGCAGTGTCGCCGTGTCTAGGCCCTTCAAACGCAACTTACCAGCATTCAGCCTGAGAAACATCATACCCGTGAAGAAGAATTGCAACCCCGGAACAAAAATGAATTATCGTCTTGTCATCCCGGATCATCTTCGCGACAAAATTTTGCAAGCGTGCCACGACGTCCCGTCTGCCGCAAATCTCGGCACTGCTCGCACAATCTGAAAAAAAAATTACACCATCTTGCCGTAGTGAAACCCAGAGTAGTATGCAAAGCAGCCATGGGATCGATTCAAGTGCCCTTTTGTTTTCAGTTTGTCGTTTGTGTTAGGTTGAGGTACGCAGCTCCCGTTATATTTACAGTTTTGTTTCCATGGTAACTACAACAGTTGTCACTTAAGGGAACTAGAAAATGGGAAATTGCGTTGAGGCAATGGCGGTTTAGCTTACTACCCAGCGTAGAGATGGCTGTTCATTTCCCCGAATTCCGGCATCGATCAGGAACCCAGTCGCCCCGGCTCCGGTTGATTTGGGAGGAGGCTGGCAAAGCAATGGTGTTGAAGTTCTTGGAGGCGGCGGTCGAATTGACGAACTCGATGCGTTTGGGTTGATTAAGTGAAAGGAAGAGTCTATATACAGCTATATAAAGTAGGGAAACTGGGTACATGAGTAGTAAAAGAAAAAATTTCGACTTCAGTTAGACGCTAACTTTATGTGCATACAAATCACTCAGGCTTCTCAACTTCGTCTAACTCTTCTATTCTCGGAGCGTGCAGAAACCGCTTGAGAAACGACGGCCGAGACTCTATCTCGCCGCAGGATCCGTCTAGTTGCCCGGTACGGCACTGTACGCTTACCGTCCGACGCGATCTTAACCTCTAGTCTAGGAGGCTCACAAATCCCAACCTAGCTTGAACGGTCAAGACTCCTTGTCCCGCCGGGAACTGCCCAGCTCAGCGCTCTGACAAGAACCCTTTCTAACGGCTAAGTTCGGCCTTATAACCCCTCGAGATCACGCTCTCTAGGGAACGCCCCTTTAGCATTCGTACACGCGTAAGGGAGTGCCCAAATTCACGCAGACAGCTGTAACTCAGCGTGGTACGGAATATTCCTGAGTCGCCGCCATCCTTGAGTCAACGGCAAGCTCGCGGACGACCAAGCGCGTGCGACCCTGTGGGGTGATGGCGAAAGGCGGCAACGGTGCACTGAGCGCGTTAACAATAGAGGCTCGAACGGTGCACGCTCCGACGTTGGCAATTACCCCTAACCGGCGCACCACGCCGACGATTCTCGGAACCCGGCGGCGCCGTCTGCATTTTTAATGGGGGATTATGCCCGTGGTACTCTGTAGGCCATACAATCCGTCTCCCGTGCGTGCCGTGAGAAATTGGCATCGACTGCTCTGCAGTGTTGGCAGTGCTACGTCGCCAGGCAGTGTGGCGAGTTCTGACGCGCCGCCCGGGGGCCTGGGGGCTGACGTCACAAGTGGGTCTTACAACTCCGTCCACACCGACTACGTCTTGAATGGAGGATCATCCCAGCGGAAGTCCGTTGCCCCGACTATACGGCGCCATACGGGCCGTGACGAATTGGCGACGGCTGCCGCGTCGAGCCCACAGTTTTGAGCCACCAGACAGAGTGGCGGGTTCTCATGCGCAGCCCGCGCGCCTGGCAACTGCCCTCATAAGTGGACCTTAAACGTAGGGTTCCCGTACGAGAAGATGGTGTAACTTTGTTAGATGCAACGGGGCTATGTCCCTTCTTTATCATTGTTGCGCCGTCCACACCTCCATTCCGCATGCTCGGCTTGCTAAACGCCTGGTGGTGTCTTACCCTTAATTTGCTCCTGGAGCGACAGTGTCACCAGTGTCTTCCTTTGTCTATGGAACACGGCCGACTACGATGCTTGACGCCATGCTTCGGCATGGGCATGTCGAACACAACGACCTTAACGCCAACGTCCAAGGACACTTTCAGAGTTCAGAGAAGCCACGATAGCTCGCTCGAGTTCGCACAATGAACCAGGAGCTGGTGGATGCCACACGCTACAACCTGCGACGCCAAAACGCCGAGTACCACCCAGGGTATAGTGAGTGGATTTTGACTCCCATCTGACGACGCGGACTCAGTGAAAAGCTTCTGCGACAGTATTTCGGACCCTACTAGGTTCTACTACGTGTTGGCCCACTAACCTACGAAGTGATCCTCCATGGTGATTCTGGAACATCACGACGATGCACGCGACTCGAAGTCGCCCACGTGTTTCGCCTTAAACGGTACAGCAAGATGTGACGGACTTTTTTCTTGCTGTTTTGTTGTTGCTGTTTGTTCGGACTGTCGTGTTTTTTTGGCTTCGGGTCGATGCACTCTTACAGGGGCAATGCCTCCAACCATCTATTTGTTGGTAATTTATCGCTCGTTACTGTTCGGCCACGCCAGAGTTAGGTACCTGTGTCCCAAGCGAAGCGCGTGTTTCATATCTTATTTTAATGCTGCACGGGCTATCTCTAAAAGAGAAGAAGACTGTTTGGCCTAACTTCACTAGCGTATAATATTCTTCATTGATCTACAATATTCTGGATGTGAATCGACGGTTAGAGAACCACAAGCGCCGAAAAATAAAAAAGCCTGCAGAGCAGCCGCCACGGTATTAGACTAGCCGACGCTCGTTAGTGGACGTGACTTTGCTTGCCACTGCTTCGCGGCTTGTGTATCCTTTGAGTTGTTAGGGGAGCACACATTCGCTCCAATAAACCTATTTTCCTTGAAGGTAACTGCATCGTCTTTGGTATCGTGACAATACTGTTGATGTGGCACATCCACGAGTTACCAAAAAAATGTTCTAGTTTTTACTTACCTCAAGGCTAATGTTTCGGGCATTTCAAGCACCTAAACGAAGCATAAATTGGTGCTTCGCGAGCTTATTTATTTTTTGGAACCATTGTGTTTTTGTTTCCTTTCAGGTTTAAGTTTTTAAGAAACCTATTTCGTTTATTGCCCCAATTAAGTCAGTTGCTTAAGGTGTAATAAACAGCAAGCTGAGGGATCTGCTGTGCTAAGTTGAACAATTGTTTTTGGAAATCACGTAGATGCTTCCCAAGGTTGATAATTGTTTTATTGTACCTTCCTGCTTGATTTCTGTGTTATACATCACATTGTACATAAATTATTATTTGCGTGGTCAATAAATAATGTTCTGTATGATGGGATGTGTAAAGCAGAAATCGGGCCGTGGGGACACTTATGGAAAAAGCATCGGCCACAAGAACTGGCCAGGTAACCAGAAATCGGATGACAATACCCCCTTCTTTATTATGGGAATATGCTTTGCTAGGCACTGTCCAATATTACACGTCCCTATCTGGCCAACTTTCGGCTTGTCACATTTACCAAACTCCAGCCAATAATGGTGGCTGACGTACTGCCAAGCTCCAACATATTGGCCCCTGATGATTTGCTGTGCTTCAGGTAGGCAGTTTCGGATACTTCGGTTATTCCGCAATACGCTAAACTGGTGAAGCATCTTAAATACGAAAGTCCTAAACGTGCACACAGCTTCCTTCCACTGAACTAAACACCGCAAACACGGTATTTCCGCCATGCGAAAAAAAGGCCGCCTGAGCCTATGCTGCGGACTCCTGCTTTTCGGGAAATCTTCGTACTACGTACTGAGGCATGTGACTAGACTCTAGGAGCCATCTTGCTTCAAAAGATGGAGTGAAACTCCATCCTGTGTTGTATATAAGCTGAACTTGTTCACTCCGAGACAGCTGGTTTCAATTGTAGAAAGGGAATTTCTACCGCTAGAATTTGCTTTGCGGAAGAACCACTTGTACCTGTTAAGCAAGCATTTTGTTTTGCTTGCCAGACGTAAGTCACTGACGTACCTGCAAACATGGAGAAATTTGCACAACTGTGCTTTCTGGGGGAATGTGATTTTACAAGAATACTTATTTTGTGTGCCCTAATTAAGGGTAGTGACAGTGTTATTGCAAACTTCCTCAGCAGAGGGCACTTGTGCTCGCGATATCTAGAAAAAGTGCATGATTTTTATAATAAAATTTTTAGCGGGTACTTGAGTGCATTGAGTGAGCTTTCGAGTGCTTTGTGGGAACTGATTTATTTCGGGGCTATTGTGCCAGTTGAGGTAATGCCAACTTTTGCGTGTTTCTTTTTCAATTGGACATACACGCAAACCCCTCTTGGAGAAGGTGTTGGTGGTTTTTGCCCTGCAATCTTCTTGGTCGGGGGATAAGGGTATGTGATGGCCAAAGGTGAACAATCCCTTGCGCGAAGAAAGTGTTTCTCACGAATAATTTTACACCAAGAAAACGGCCGAAATACGCGAAACACTGAAATGACGCGAGAATGAAAACGGGCATTCTTCTTTGGATTTGAATTCTCAAAAAGTAACCCTGACTGTTTGACAATCCTCAACTTGGGTATGTGATATCCGTGAAGGACCAACAACAGCCCGAAAGATAAGGGTTGATTCGAAGGACCTACGTTTCGGAAGGCTGCTTGCAATTATGTGGGAGCCGGCGCCATGCGCGGCGTCGACAGACGCCGTTAGACTCAGCTAAGCTGGATTGCCAGGCGTGCTTACCAGCTGTTCGTCAACAGCGCATTGAATTTGCGGCTTTTTCTGGGCTACGTTGTGTACCACGATTCAACCCCCAAGAGGCCTCCGAAAGCAGGGAGTGTACTAGCATCGACTGCATCGACTGCGCGAGGCTCCGTGAGGTGTTTAATTCGTCACAGCTGTGTCTTCCAATGAAACTGGCAACTGATGTTATTTTTTATGCCATTGTAGAAGTTTTTCTCTGTTGGATAGACTTTATACTCGCATTCTGATTGTAACTGCAGCGCCCTTCTCGTAAACTCGTCTCGTATGGATAATTGTTCGTCTTATCTCATACGCCCTTCTTTGGCGCATGTATTACTTTTGCAAGACGTGTCCCGATTCGTTTTAAAATATATGCAAGCATGCTTTCAATACATGTATAAGCCACGAACATAAAACCTAAATGTCATTACTTCGTATCAGAAATAAAATCTTGACAAGAAAAAGCAGTTCACCGAAATATTTTTATCACAATACGGTAATCGCCTATACGCTCCCGATCTACTATGATTTTAATGGGAACCTAATAATAAAAAAAATATTCTTATCCAAAATACTTAAAATACTGTTTATTCGAAGCCTCACATTATGGTCATATACCATGTTTAATTTTAAATTTCTGCATTTTGTTTAAAAAAACAGTTGCCTTGGTGTTAAAACCTAAATGACCAGCTAGATATTTTCGTCATCTTGCACTTGGAAGTTGAAGATCATTTGCCGTAATTTCTCCAGCGTATTTTTGCACATCTTGATGGTCACTGCACCCAGTAGTGACGGTTTTTCGAGCTGCGTGCAATATTCAACTCAAGTTTGAGTGTTATCTGGAAAATGTTTAAAAACAAAATTGATCTGTTCTATGAATTGAAAAATTCGGAAATAAATATGTCAAGCTGGCTTTTCATTAATAATTTTTAGTAAAATTACCGCAAGCGTCCTATTAACAACATTTCCCCCAAAAAGCGTGGCGCCTTGTGATGATTGCTGGGTTTTTTGCACTAGGGCTTTATTACAAAAGCAGTTTTTTGTGCCCTGTAAAAAATTTGAACGCGCACTCTGTTGTACGGACAGACGATGAGGTACAGTTTATTTTTTCAAGTTTTATTGTTTTTGTACACTTTAAAAAAAATTCGAATCTGCCTGATTTGGGAAGCAAAGGAGTGCATGAAAGGATCCACTGATCCACGCTATTGGTAACGTGCTTTTCCTTTCTCCCTTAATTGACTGCCAAAAGAACACTGTGCAGCCGTTTAACCAGACTAGAGTTGTATTTTAATGGCCGCTCTCGGATCGCTTCTCACCGAACAGTTCGAAGGCATTCTCCTCCCAAGTTTCACGGCCACTCAGAGAGCATTAAGGGTTTTGACCTCCTTTTTGCGGACACGGACAAATACTCTCCTCATGCGCTTCTTTGAGAGGAACGCTGTCGCTTTTCCAAAATCGGAAGTACAATTTCCGTGTGCCCAACAGCTTCACCACTATTCTGCCTTGCTTTCTGGCTTCCGTCACTCTTCGTAAAGGTTTTGCAAAATCTACAAAAAAGAAAATGTTGGTGTGGGTGGTGTGCGCAAGTTGACTGGTTCTGCGGAATTTTTTTCGCTGCGTGCGAATGCCGACAACTCTCGTCGTCCATTATATGAGTGAATTTTAAGAATGACGCCTATTGTTATTTATAGGAAGCATTTAGGCACAGGTTGGTTTTATCAAGCAAACAAAGAGAAGCGGTAGTTCTTCAGCGAGAAAATCTGACCAAAGCCCAGACTTTTATAAACATTCTCGTTCCACCAACACCTCTGCAATTTTTACAAGATATTGTGCACCATAGGATTCATTCCTTCATTTTTCCACATTGGGAGGCGAAATTTTATGAGTATGCATACGTTTACTTTAGGTAAAATTCTGTCGTTTTCCCAAGAGCGGAGGCTCAAGAAATGACCTGTGAAGACATAATTCCCAGTTTTCAGCTCACAAGAAAACCGAATATTTTGAATTAGTACCAATTTTTGATATTGGGGGAGGTCTGTGTAAGAATTCAACTGACTTGTTTGGTTTAAGTATGGCAACTTTTTTTATGGTAATAGTTATCGCTAAAAGCTCACTGTACACGGATAGCAAATTAAGAGAAAATATTCATCATATCTGTTATTTTGTCCCCATTATTGGCTGTATCAAACCGAACCAATTAGAGAAGGATGACGTTGATGATGATGATGTTTGGATTTTCGTGGCGCAAGGCCGACTGAGGGCAAAGAGTGGCAATTATGGTTGGTTCATTTAGGGACATGAATGTACAAGGATATCATTTCAGTAAAAACAAACGAAGTAAAACACAGGGTAATAACTATGTATGGTGTAAACAGCCAGGTTGTCATGACGACGGTAAGAGATGAGATGTAAAAATTTGACATCAGTCAGAAGCTTAAATACATGCTTGATGGAAAACATGGGCTCGTCTTTTTCAAATTATGATGGGTAAAGCGGAATGTGTTGTCTGTACAGTTGTGGAAAGTGTTTGCATCGTGTGGTGTCAAGTGCCTTGCATTGGATGAGTATGTGAACTACTGATAGGGCTTCTCCGCACCTGCTGCACTGGGGTCCTGAAGATTCCGTCAGCAGGTTCGAGTGCGTTGTATGGGTGTGCCCTATCTGAAGCCTACACAAAGTGTCTTCCATGTGTCTGTTGTGTGAGTCAGTTGTGTACCGTTACAAGTGTGGTTTACTACGTGTAGATTCTTATCTGTCCGTTCATTCCACTCTTCTTGCCATTTGCAACGGAGTTGTAGAATTTGTGGCCTAATGGTACGGTGTGCGAGTATTATTATATCTACTGTGTTCCTGAGTGCGCCAATTGCTGCCTTCTAATCAGCAATCTCATTGACAGCAATCCCAGCATGGCCTGGAACCCAGCACAACACCAGAACAAGTTATTGGGCATATTTAAACAGGATAGTTTTTAAAACCATATGGACAATTCTGTTTTTGCATGGCTTGTGTGATGCCAATGCGTGCACAGCGCTCCAGGAATATGTATGTAAAATGGACTTCGAGATTTGGTGTTCGATACTGTGCTGTGGGATGAGTAAGATGACATATGCTTCAGCTGAGTAAATTGTGGTGTATGTGATCAAGGGTCTGCATGCATCAAAGTTTGGCCCATGAGATGCGCAAGACACCATGGTTGCTGATTTTGATGCGTCACTATCAAACTCTGCACACTGATACTTATAATGCAGGAACAAGAAGTGCTGCCAAATAGCAGTTAGTGGTACCTTGGTTTTATCAATTTTCACGAAAGACATGTCACAAGATACAGGTTGAAGCTGCTGGGTGGTAAAACGTCAGTACAAGAGGATGTGTAAATGTCTAAAAAGGAGATGTGGAAATCAGAATTTTTCGGTTTCACTCTAAGTCAAAACGGCAAACGAACGAACGGGCGATTTAAAAACAGTGGTGAGGTGGATGCATCATTTAAAACAGGTGTAAAAGGGTGGTTATTCAACGATGAAATTTTAAAAGCGGAGAGCAAGTCCATGGTCCTCATTGCACCATTTGTTACATTCAGAGTAGACTCTTTGCCGGGCTAGTGCTGAACGCAACCGACACACGCCGAAGGCCCGAGTGGTGTACAGGGTCAAGAATCTTTATTGTCGTTTTTGATGCCGACCCATACACGACGCTCCCGTTGTGTTATTGAGACCCGAATACGGCGGTAAAGACCAAGAGAAGCCGTTCTTTGTCTGCACCTTAGGATTGGTGGGAGTGAACCTTGGGAATGTTTAGTGCTTTGAGGCATTTATGTTTAGGTTCTTTATGTGTGGGATGAACGTGAGCTTGTAATCAATTATTACTCGTAAAAACGTGTGCTCCCGTTTAACAGGAATAGATGAACGGTTATGAGTTATATCTGGGTCTGCATTAGGCCCGCGCTGTCGGGAGAACAGAACACACGCACTTTAGCTCGGGTTTAGTTTAGAACCAATAAGGTCCACCCACCCAGCAAGTTTCTGAATAGGAGCCGTACTTGACGTTTTCAAATTGACAGTACATGATTTAAAAGACATTTCCACATCGCCTACATAGGGGGAACAGGAAATGTTTGGTGGCAATGCCTTTCGGAGGGAGTTCATCTTACCCATAAACAATGTGCAGCTTAGAACTCCCCCTTGTGGCAGACACTTTTCCTCCACATTTATAGTGGCCAGGGATGACCCAACCTTAACATGAAATGTCGTCGTGGACATGTAACTAGAAATGGAATTTAACATGTTACCTCACACACCAAAGGACGTGAGGTCGCTAAGGATGCCGTATCGCCAGGGTGTGTCGTAAGCCTTTTCAAGATCAAAAAATACCGTAAAGCAAAACTGCTTATGAACAAATGCATCTTTATGAAGGATTCCAACGCAACAAGTTAATTGTTGGTCGATCGACCAACTCTGTAGCCTTCCTGGCAGCTGTCGTGTAGAACGTTGTACACAAAGAAGCACACAAGCCTGTGATTACACATTTTCTCGAGGAGCCTACACAGGCAGCTTGTCAAAGCGATGGGACGATAACTGGCGTGAGAGGAAGGGTCCTTCCCTTCCTTCAAGAACGCCACTACTATGGCCTCCCTCCAAGAGTGGGGAATGTGCCCCGAATGCAATATTTTATTTCATAGGTGTGGGAGTGTTTCAAGCATCACTGGTGGTATGTGTTTTATCATGGTGTATGTAATGTTATCTGCGCACGGAGATTATGTTTGCATGTGCTCAGGGCCGCCCTCAGCTCATAGAGAGGAAATTCAAAATAGTAACCAAATTTTGACATGTTATTGTCATGTAGGGACTTCTTTTCTCAAGGGGTTTTATGTCTCAGGAAAGTTTTTGTGTACTGCGCAGACCTGGAAACTGGTTGGAAGTCTTGTGCGAGTGTGTTAGACCGGCCCTCGAGGGTGTCCCCTGTTGCACTGACAAGGGGCAGGCTCGGTGTATGTTGTCCTTTATGTTTATGTATTCTTGTCCATACCTTGTGAGTGTCTGTGTATGAGTTGATGGAAGTGAGGAATGCGCGCTGACTCTCCCTTTTCGCCTCACACCGCACACGCTTTCCAAACGTTTTTGCCCTTTTAAACGAAGTGAGATTATCCGACGTGGGGTATCGGCGAAGGACGCCGCACACTTTGTTCTGGGCCTCTCCCACCCGCCTGGAGTCTTTGTTTCACCAGGGCCTCCTTGGGTTGCGGGACGCACTGGAAGCCTGAAGAATATGCTTTTCGGCTGCGTTGAGGATGTGCGCCGTGATGAGTAGGGCGGCTTCCTCCACATGTAAGTGTTTTATGGATGTGTGATGTAGTTGAGATGTTTGTGTGAATGTGTTCCAGTTTGCTTTTGATTCATTGAACTTTTCTCGGAAGGACTGCTCGGGCCTGTACCTATATACGTTAATGAAGCGGGGAAATGGTGACCACCATATAGGTCTTTGCCCAAATTCCACTCAACACGTAGAAAGAGAACTGCTGAACCAATAGCCAAGTCAAGATATGAGTATGTATTGTGTCCTAAGTTATGGTATGTAGGCTGTTTTTTGTTGAAAAGGCAAGAAACGTCTGTATCAGGCGACCTCGGGCATCCGTTCTGGAGAGCCCCAAAGTAAGTTGTGCGCATTAAGGTCGACTGTTAGGATGTCTGGTTGCGGCAGCTGGTCAACCAGTGCCTCGAAATCAGAGCTCCGAAGTGCAAAATCAGGAGAGATGTATATGGAGCATGCCGCTGTCACCCTAATATTACTATCGTACAGATCGCCACAGCCTCAAGGGCAGTGTTTAAAGAGAGAGGGTGGAATGCTAATAATTTCCTGGTGGCTTGACAAAAGCAACACCTCCAGAAGAGTGAGTGCAGCCAACCGTGCTTTTTTGGAATAACATATACCTACTTTAGAAATTCGTTTATAATCGAGGTGGGTTTCATGGAGACACATGATACTTGGCCGATTGGCATGCCACATCTCATACACATTGTCAAGATTTGTAAGGACGCCTCTGCAGTTCCATTGGATGAGGTTTTCTATTCCCATTATAGAAATTTAGGAATAACTGGAGTGTGTGTGCGTGTGTGTTCATGTGTCAACTTTCGGGTCTGTTAATCTGGGATTGGGCTTTTTAGGCCTTTCTGTAGGCTTAGCAGTCAGTAGCCGCATCTTGCGCTGCGTTGCAGACAGGAGCGGCAAGACATCCATGTCTTCATCAGATGTCCGAGTGGTGCCTCACGGACTGGGCTTCTCGGTATTGGCACCCTTTCAGGAGCCTTTTGTTTGAGCTGCAACCGCTGAGGGCGGTGTAGTGATGGTGGGAACCGCTGCGGGGCCAGTGGTGTTCATTCTCTCGGCCACTTACAACGCACTGGACGACCGGGAGGCAGAGGCGGGTGCGGCAGCGGTCCCGACAGAAGTAGTTTGCACAACAACCGCTCCTGCCTCAGTAAGCGGCGTGGTGCCGGTTTGGGCTGCGTTAGGCAACCCAGCGGGAGCGGGTGCGGGACCAGGTAAGCCTCCCTGCACTGGGTCCCTGTGGACACCGGACGCCGCTCCGCCCCACGGCAAGCTGCGTCGGTGTACTTTCCCTTGCGGAAAGAGCCAAACTTTTTTCGCGCCTTCCTGAAGGCGAAGTTCTCAGTTACGTTGAAGTTCACTATCTTTTTTTCCAGTTTGAATTTTTCACACTTGCGGGAGTACGCTGCACTTGCGGGAGTACACTGCACAGAGGGTGTCTTATTGGAGAGTTGTCGCTGGGATGATCGTCTGCCGGGCATTTTGCACACGTCGTTCGGCCACGGCAAGAGTTCGTACCGTGCCCGAACCACTGGCACTTGAAACAGCGCTGCAAGTGCGGGATATAGGGAGGCATTCAGCACCTGATAAAACCTGCATGTATATGTTGTGGGAGAACTGCAGGGTCAGAGGTCAAGATCATGTGCTTGGTGGGAATCTCCTCGTCATCTCGGCGGATGGTGATGCGTCTTACGGAAGTGACGTCCTGACCCTTCAAGGCGGCAAGGAGATCCGCCTCCGTTTGGTCCAGGAGATCTGGCTCAGATATCACACTTTGTGAGCTGTTGAGGCTCCGATCGATTGTGACCCTGATGTCTAGTTCCGCCAGTCAAGTCTGAGCTTGAAGTTTTGTGGACTGCTGCTTGTCATTTATTTCGATGAGGAGTTCACCAGACCTTAGTTTTTGCACTTATATATTTCTTTTATTCTGGCTTCAAGATATTTGGCAATCAGGAAGACCGACTCAGATATGAGAGGTTTGGTGGTATTGAGCAAGTCATTGCATCACAAGAAATCGAAAAAATTATCCGGTTCAGGAAATGGTAAAGATGGCAATTGGGGAAAAGATACTTCGGTGCGACCCCCTTTCAGGGACCGATCACGTTTGGAGGGGGGTTGATAATACCATACAGCATGGATAGAAGCAGGGGACGGGGTACTTTCTTCCGCAGCCTTACCCTGATAGCTGAGGAGGTTCCGGAGATTCGTGCCTGGTAAACAGCTAGAGAACCCATCCGGCGGAGCTTGTCCGGGGCTCCAATGGACACCGATTGAGGTCCCTACCCTTCACCTTTAAACACATCAACATGGTAGGTTACAACATATGTTGGGGGCTCGGGGTCCGCGATGTCACCAACACCATCAGCAAGATTGATCAAGGTGTCCAGTGCGGGGGAGAAGGATGAATTGCTGTTCTCTCCATTGTCAGACATTATCATCCGCAGTACGTAGGGCTAGTATGCCGGCGGTTTCAAAACCCGCTGAGATTCATTGCTCTTAAGCCAAAAGGTCGGCGGTTTTCATTTCTTGATTATTCATGGGTTCTTCCTTCCGGGTAAATGAACTTTTGCCACAAAATAACGGATACATTTGAATATTGCAGGCCATTCGGCCTTCTTTCGGCCGCTTTCTGTTGCCCGCCGTTCATGAAACTGGTTACTACCTGTTTCAACAATCGGCAAGTTATGATTAAACCATAATGGGTGGAACGTATTTTATTTTGCATTCATTACCCAACGTCACTCGCAAACCAACTGCACTATACGCATTGCAGACCTCTTTGTTTTGAGCTCTATTTTGTGATTCTGTAGCTAAATGGTAGTACTCTTTTTGCGCGTACTTCAGTACGCAAATTTAGAACACTTTTGCTCGTGGATATGACTCAAGTATGTTGGTGGCCCTTATACTGATTCTTAATTTTCAGTCATTCAACTGATGATGATGCTTGGATGCGTAAAAGCGCCAGCCCAACTGGGTCAAAAAACAGCGCCAAAGCAACGGTCATACGAGATGTGAAATCATAAACACTAAGATAAGTCAGCAAAAACAAAAATAAATCCGAAAATGACCATACGCATGGCTGGTGTATAATTCCAGGGATTGATAATGCGTGGTAGGAAATTACGTCTAGTAATTTACCTTCTTCAAATACTTAAAACGCGCCTGATAGAAAACAACGGATAGTTATGCAGAAAAAAATGCTAGGTGTAGTGGGATGTGTAGTCCGTAAAGTAGTGGGAACTGCCTGTGTCGTGTTGTATGCCTTGCATTGAATGACTATGTGAACTAAGGATAAGGCCTCTCCACACCTGCTACACAGAGGTCTTGAAGACAGCTTGAGCAGATGCGAGTGTGCGACATGCGTGTGCCCTGTTTGTAACCTAGCAAGGGCAACTTTTGTGTCTCTGTTGCGTGTCAGTGACGTATAGTCCCAAGCGTGGGTGCATTACATGTGACTTGTTATTTGTCTGTTCGCGCCAGTGTTTTTGCACCTGTTGCGAAGTTGGTGCCTGATGTGTGGCGACATGTCTATGTACGGCAATGTTTCTATGTCAGGCGTATTCAAGAGTGTAGCAAAAGTGGCCATTTGATCTGTGATTTTGTTCCCTGCTACTCCAAAGTGGCGATGAGCCCAACGTACTGTTACCCCGAGACTTCCGGCTTTCCCGACCTAAAGGCATTAAAAACAAGATTGATACATAAATTTTTGGAACGTTTTCTTGACATTAGGGCACGTAGAACGCTGAATGAACCCGTACACCCTATGAAGTTTAAATCTTATGTTGGACAATGGGATGTAAAAGAAGAAATGTGCCGTGTGCTTGAGCCATAAAAAATGCTTTTGTGGGGTTCATTCTTTTCCCACATTACGTTTTGTCCGTGCACAGCAGCAGATACCGCATCAGCTGTCTTTGATGTGTTGCAGTAACACTCTGCCCACTAGTGCTTCTCCTGCAGCAAGAGGAAATGTTGCCTAATAGCTACCTGTGGTGCCCTCTTTTGGTCGGATTGCAAAAAGGAGAAGTCATAACAAACAGCCCGGTGTTGCCATGGTGCAATAAAATCATTCATGGGTGTCTCTTGGATGTGTGAAAATGACACTGCTAGATCAGAAGCTTCTGCTCTCACTAAGATAGGGAACGGAATGGAAATAGATGGACGGTTTCGAAAGAGCTGCTGTTTGGATTTATCATGAATTCTCGAATAAAAAGGACTGCTTGTCATAGACGTGATTTTACAGGCATACAACAAGTCAGTTTTTAAAATCTGGAGATTCAGAAACCCCTTGTGACACTTTTCATAAAGGCTTTAAAGTGGACGAATGCGAAATGCGACACAAGCTATGCGAAGCCCCAAATGCAGTACCAGGTCACGCATTTGTAGTGCGTTTTTGTTGCCGACCCATACACGACACTACCGTAGTCCAAGCGCGATCCTACAAATGCAGTATAAAGCCTCCATTGTAGCTGCTTGTCTGCACCCCTAGGAATGGTGTGACACGACTTTAAGAATTTTCATAGCTATTAGTCATTTTTGCTTAGGCATTTTCAGATGTAGAATAAATGGTAATTTGTTGTAAAAAAAATTACACAAAAATAGGCCAAAAAGTCCCCCTTTTTAACAGGAAACAAAACGGCGTTTAGAGTATAGTCAGGGTCCAGATGGATCTCATTCAGATGGGTGAAAACAAGGAAAGTACTTTTGTCAGGGTTCAGTTTAAAGCCGTTTGTGTCCGAGAAGCCAGGGAGTTTGTTCACGCCGAGCAGGACTAGACGTTGACAGATTGACATATCACGTCATTTTAAGGAGATTTGAACATCATCCACATAAACTGCAACGGAAATAATTGGTGTTTGTGCCTTAATGAGCAAGTCCATCTAAAACGATAAAGATTGTGCCGCACAAAACACCGCAATGAGGCACGTCGTTTTCGTGACCAGGTACATTAGAAAGTGCACTGCCAATTCATACACGAAAGGGTTGTTCAGACATATAGAAAAAAGGGTGTAAAGGATGCTTCCTGAAACACCGAAAGTTCCTCAAGATGCCCTATCGCCAGGCCGTGTCGTAGGCCTTTGCGTTATCAAAAAAGATTGTAATGCACACCTGTTTATGAAAGAAGGCAACTTTTGTGTAAGATTCCAAAGCAACAAGTTATCTTTGGTGGAGCGCCTGCCCGGTAGTTCTCGAGAAGACCATTGTACCCCAGAATGCAGACGAGCCCCCCGTTAATCATTTTCTGGAAAAGCTTCTGCAGGCAGCTGGTCAGGGCAACGCGTCGATAGCTAGCGGGAGAGGAAGGGTCCTACCCCTCTTTTAAGAAAACTACAACTATAGCCTCCCTCCAAAAGTTTGGAATGTGTCCGGAAAGCTATAAGCCATATCTTGTTATATAAGGGGAGCATTGTTGCAAGAGTGTCTGAGTGCATGTGTTGTGTCATTGTGTATTTGATGTATGGGCCTAGAGCTGAGGGTTTACAAGTGCGCAGAGTGGCCCTACACTCGTGAAGTGAGAACTGGGAGTTAGAGGAGGGTGACTTGTCGTTTTTAAGTCAAGACTTATTTTCGGGCGATTGTTTGTGTTTCAAGAAAGTTTCAAGAAACTGGACACGTGTCGGAAGTGTGCCAGCGTGTTAGCCTGGTCTTCGAGTGCGTCCCCTGTTATACTACCGTGGGGCAGGCTGAGTATCTGTTGTCCTTTTAGTTTACGTATTCGCGTTCGCAATTTGTGAGTGTCGGTGTATGAGTTTATGGATGTTATGAATGAGCGACAACTCTCTCATTTAGCCTCACGGCGTCACTTTTTCCGAACGCCTGGCCCCGTTTGAACAAAATATTGCTATCCAACGTGGGGTACTGACGAAGGATACCCCACGCCTTGTTTTTGACCTCTCGCGCCCGCCGGCAGTCTTGATTTCACCACGGCCTCCGCTGCTTGCACGGTCCACCAGAGGCGCAGGGAATGGCCTTTGCGGCGCCGTCGAGTATGTAACACGTGAGGAGTTGGACGGCTTCATCTACGTGGAGGTAGTGTATGGATGTCTCGTGTAGTTTGGATATTTCTGTAAATGTATTTCAGTTTGCTCTTTCTTCATTGAAGCCGTCCTGGAAAGATGGACTGCTTGGGCATTTACCTATATATGTTTGTAAATCGTGGAAATGGTCACTACCGTAGGAATCTATGCCCACGCCCCACTCAAGACACGGAAAGAGAACTGCGGAACCAACTTCCAGGTCAAAGTGTGGATGCGTGTTGCGTCCTTTTTTGGCTGTTGCTGTTGTGTCTGTTTGTGGTTAGAAGGACATGCTCCTGAAGATGCTAAAAAATTCTTAATGAGGCGACCACTGGCTTCCGTGCGAGAATAGATTTATGTGCATTGCGATCGCCTATGAGGATGTATTGTTTGGGCAGCTGATCTATCAGGCCCTCGAAATCTGAGCCCGAGAGCGAAAAGCCAGTGGTGATGCACCGAGAACATACTGTTATAAGCCTATTGAAGATTATCATTCGGCAGGCAACAGCCTCGAGAATGGTCTGCGGTAGGCCATTGCGGCACGGCAAGGATTCTCGGGTAATGATGGCCAAACTACCTCAGGATGTACCACCACCACCTCCGTCCTTCCTAAATGCTGTGTTCGTTTAAGAAAGTTGTGTAATTGTAGTTTAAAGGCGGTTGTTTGAGGCACATCACATTTTATTGTGGGGAATGAAATATTTATTAGACATATACAAGACTTTTAGGATGCTTCTGCAGTTCCACTGGATGATGTTCTCTCTACCCATTATTTAGGTTCAGAGGGAGTGGAATACGTGCGTGTTTGTGTAAAATGTAGGGGCTTGAACTCTTGGAAGGGGTTTTTCGGCTTCTTTTGCTGACCTGGACGCTGCACCCGTTCATTTAACCGTGATGAAAGCTGGAGAGGCCAGACGTCCATGTCGTCATTTGAAGGCAAGGAGGTGCGAAGCGTACTCGGCCTCCTTCAGTTAGTACCCTTTCGGGTGGTTTTTGCCTGCCCGGCCAGTGGTGAGGGCTCGGGGATAACTACAGATGGCCCAGGCAGTGAGGCGGGGTCGGTTGGTCGCTGCGGCTGCCTCTGTCTCCATCTCTTCCGTGCCCTCGCGCGTGTATTATGCCGGTGGAGAGGAAGAGGTGAATGCAGCAGCATCCCAAACGACTGGACTGCCACCACAGCCGCTGCTGGCTGAGCGAGCAGGTTGAGGATGGGAAGAGGCACCGGAGTAAATCAATCATGTCTCGGGAGGGACTAGCCGGAATCGCTGTACTGGGTCCCCGCCGAAACCAGCCGCCCTCTGCCCCTGGCGAGCCGCGTCGGCCTAGCTCGCTAGGGTTAAGAGGAGAACCTCTTTCGCGCCTCTGGGAAGGTGAAGTTTTCATTGACCTTAACGTTTGTCAATTTTTTTTTCAAGCTGGAACATTACATTTCCTGAAGTAGGCGGCGTGTGGGCCCTAAACGGTAATGACGATGAGTTGTGAACTACAATTATCTCTGGGACGGTTATGTTGGGCGCACTTAGCATGGTTATGTGGCCGCGACACGAGTTTGTAGCATGCCCGAACCGCTGTCACTAAAAACAGCGCCGCGGGTTCGGTATGTACGCTCAGCCGGAGTAAGGGATGAAACGAGCATTCATGTGGTCTGGGAGGACGGAATGGTCAAATGAAACGGTTATATGTCTCGTGGATACTACCTTATCGTCTGTTATGGTTATGCGCCTGATAGACGTCACACCTTTACTTTTCAGGCTTTCAAGAAGATTGGCCTCTCTAACGTTTACTAAATCTGGCTCCGAGGTCCCGACGTGCGAGGTGTTGAGCCTTCGGTGAGGCCTTACCGTGATGTCAAGATCAGCAATTCGTGTCTGCTTCAGGAGTTTTGTGGCCTGCTGTTGACTGCGTCCCGTCGACGATATTCTCGCCAATTCTTTGTTTCTTAGCTTTATATGATTATCCTACGATACTTTCCTAACACTTCGAAATCAAGAACACGAACTGGGAAGCAATAGGCCTGGTTTGTTCAAGAGATTGAATTAGCAAGATGGAGGGTAGTTATCAGGGGTAGGTATCAGGGGTAGTTATCAGGAAGTGGTGGTTTGGTGTGGCCCCTTTTAGAGAGCTGATCATTGGATTTGGGTAATTTAGAAAAAATCATGCAGCATGTACAGAAGCAGGGGACGGGGGTACTTTGTTTGCTCGGGTTACCCTGATACCGAGAGAGGTCGCGGAACTCCCTGCATGGTAACCACCCAGGGAGCCCATCCGCCGGAGCTTGACCTGAGCTCCGAGGGCCACCGTTTGTGGTTTCTAACCTTCCACCTTTAACCATATCGCCGCGGTAGGTGAAAACTTACGTATGCGGGCTCAGGGAGCGTGGTGTCGCCACTACCGTCACCAAGATTGTTAAAGGTGCCCCTTGCGGGGTTCATTCATTCACCCATTTTATTTACCTGAACAATTTAAACGTTTCCGATATTGAATTTCGCGTAAAACGAAAAAAACCTACAGTATATACATTGACATTTCAGGGTCCCACAATGAATTTGCTTTCGTTTGAGGAAATAAGTGACCCTAAAATCGTGCTACTAGGTAAAGCAAATGCAGATTGCTGGGAAATGTTTATTCCTAAATTCCGGCGCTTCTGTGCCCTATCACCAGTGCTGCCGATATACAATATTTCTTAAAAGACGACGTAAACTAAGAAAGTGCCCACTGATAGAACGACATTTATCCACACGTAGCTCTTAATGTCTCAGTACGATATAGAAAACGTTTACGTAACACGAAAGCAGTCATTTGGGGGTAATGTCTGTGCCACACTGCAGCCAAAGGTCTTAATGAGGGGGGTGTTGTTTCAATACATTATATATCTACAACATTTCTGTCATACAAATATAAAATATTGTTTATTGCTTACAGAAGAGCAATAACCTAAACATGACCTTTGGGTTGTCCATAAACGTTAGCTCATAGATGTACATCTGGAGAACGAAATCGTCTACTGTACTACTGTGGGAAGGAGGTTATAAGGGTGGCCTGCCGTGTGCCTTTTGTGATTTCTTTTATGTTAATGGCTCAATATGGTAGTATTGAAATAACATACCTTAGAAACTGCTCATTACTCCCACCTGTTAGCGAATAGATAGTTCATATTTGCTGGCAGGCAGCAAGTAGATGAAGCCCGAATTACTCTTTATTCAACTTGTTTTTCTTACTGCAATTGTCATTATGAACAGAAATTCATTCAGTCTTGTGCTTGGAGAACTAATTTAGGCGTGCCGGCTCCTTTGCTAGTTGTAGCACCTTTAAAAATAGTTACGTGTATTTCAAGTTTACAATGCGGAAAAATGTTGAGCAATTATTATTGGCTTGACTATTTCTGCTCTGCTTCCGAAATCTTTTCGTGAACTCTCCTGACGGTCTTTTCACTCACATTTACACACAAGCTCATTTCTTATTAATGTTGTTTTATTCGTCGAGGTTTCAATGTTAATAATTCGGAAGTGGTATGCTATTGCTGCATCGGTTGATTTAAGCCAGCTTGGTGCTTCTTGCTGCGGCAAGAGTAAGGCATGTGATGTAGTCAATCACTTGTTTCTGCCAAAGGCATTTCAGCAAAACGTACAGAGCTAATTGTGGTGAGCACACAAGTTCGCTCTAGGGGAGTTTTTTTCCAGTTTTAGCATTGATGTGGCTTTTTGCTTTCTCCTGATAATACTAAAAATGTGGCAACCTTTGTAACATTCACGAATGTAATATTTTCAGGTTGCAATAATTCTCAAGTGTAAGTAACTAATTTATTTAGATTTCAACCCCTATATGATAGAAGTTGTTTTAGATCGAAAATCGACAGCATAGGGTGCGTATAATCTTTTAATCAGAAAAGGCCGGCTTTGTAACTTGACCATTGCACCGCGTAACGCACGTACACTGTCTACCGGGAAGACCTTAGAATTGACAATCGCCACAGTCGAGAAGATAGAGTGGTGTAATTTTTGGTGAAATATAGGCTTCTGCTAGAGAACGCATTCCTATAAAAAGAAGAAATATAGGAAATTTACATTGAACAGTCGTGAAGGTACCACAAAAATGAAATTGAACTTGTTTTAGTTGAGAGCTCAGGCATTCTACCAGGAGTAGAGGGGCTAAGCAAAGAGCAAGGTTCGGAGCGGCTATCATAGAAATTATAAATGCAACGTTAGACGCTACTGGCCACTGCTCATCTAACCCCCTCTCCTACCGTAATCTCCTCCGCCGGCAAACTTGGGGAGCTGAACGTGATTCGTGCTGAAATCTCCCTCCACAGGCTGGATAACTCTGCTCTCTGCCAGGAGAACGAATCCCTGAAAACGCGTGATTTCGCCTTGCAGGGCGCTCCCACAGGACACTCCTCAAGCGTAAGGAGATGTCGGACAACTTCTTCGTGAATCCGTCCTTCCCTCCTCTGAAGAGTCAGTTGCGAATTACATCACTCAGGTTTAGGCTTTAGGCAAGCAGGCGTTAACGAATCAGAATAGCCGAGTGAGTATTCATTAGACACTTCAAACCAGTATATCAAATTGCATGGCAATGCCGAACCCCTGCACTGCTAGCTGAACACCAGCATCCTATCCCTATCCCTATTCCCAACACCAGCTACAACCCCACCTCTCAGTGACAACATGGAGTCCACTTTGGGGGTGGCAGCTGAATTGTAGGGGAATCTATAGAAAACTGCTTGGCTAACCACAACTGATACAGGCAGCCGATGTGATAGACTTAACAGAAGTAGGTACCATGGCCGGGCTTTTCCGATCAATAATAGTCATGACACAGCGGTTCTTGTCCAACGCAATATGCCTGCCGAACGAATGCACTTTGATAGCACTTTTATTTTCCGCGATTTAGTGGTCCTCTACCCAAGTAAACGGTAGGCTAAGCGCCTACATGTTCTCAACATATACAGCTGCCCTCGTTCAACCGGACAAACATTTAGCCACTTGTTTACACTCGCTGAGCAAAACGTAGGGACTCATGCTCTTATTATTGTCGGTGACTTCAGTGCACCACACACCGCCTGAGGATACCCTCACTGAAGTCGCAAGATCAGGCTCATCTGGCATCACATACAAGTACATTGGATTAATGCCGAATCGGAACCAATGTCACCCACTGGAACTGCAATCGCGTACAGAGAGATTCACGCCCAGCTACTCTTTTTACTTATAACGTCAGAAGTGCATGCTGGTCTAACACCAGCGACTCATTAGGTAGCGATCACTCTATTCTCCAAACTGGTGTAAATTTAAGAGGTCCACTCAGGCCCCATCCACGGTAGGCACATCGGCCCAGCTGGAATGAATTTCGCGAGGCGCCGAAATCTCACGAGCCTCCATTAAGCACCCCTTCGGGTGTTCAACAGTGGTTAAAAGAGCTCCTTACGGGCGCTCGAACCACGAGCACTCCTTTAGACCACGGGACTCCATCCTAGACAGCAGATTCCCAATTGCAACACCTACAGAATGAACTTCCAAGCATCCAGCGCAGATTGCGGAAAAAATAGGCCCAATAGAAAATAAGATTGAAAATGGCTCATTTAAATCAAGAAATAGAGAGCTATTCTGTACAACTTGCTCAAAGCCAGTGGCCCGAAATTTGCAACAACATGCAAGGCAATCTTGGCATGACAATAACCTGGTCCATTTTTACTTACCTCCTCGACCCCACTCGCACAAAAACCGAAAAGGTTCATTGGCTCACAGTCATAACAAAAATTTCCCGGTACAATTCAGGAACTATTGTATAGTGCTTGCTCTTTATATTTTGTCTTGAAAGACTGTCAGCCGCTATCAGCATATCATTAATCACCTAATCATGACCTAGATGCCACCATCAGGGAGGCGGATGTGCGCAGCTCTCGTCGGGCCATTCGCCCAGTCTCGGCACTGGGGCCAGACGGAGCGACCGCCTAAATGCTGTGCGACCTGTACGATCCCTCAATATCGGCTCTCACGCAATTCTTAAAAAAATTTTTGGGAACGCGGGGCCCTTTCTGACGCATGGAAACATGCCAAGATAGCGCTTACGTCAAAACCTAGAAAGTCCGTACTATAGATCATCTCCGACCCATACCTCCACCCAAGGTCCTGGAGCACATCATCCTCGCCCGCGTTACCCTTCACCGTAATTCCACCAGCGCTCTTCCACAGTCGGTGATTGGATACCGCCATGGACTTTCTACCGAGAAAGTCCTTCTTCTCTACCTTTACCGTGCAGTAATCACCCGCTGAACCCTACTTGATACCGCTTCGATTCTTCAGCTGGATCTCACCAAAGCATTTGATCGAGTGACCCACCGCGCCATCTTGCGTGGCTTGGAAACAATATCCCATGAAGAGCGTGTGTAACTACGTGCGTTATTTTCTAACGGCGGGTACTGAGGTCGTTCAAATAGGGGGCTCAAACGTGCTCAGTCTCTATTCCGTATGGACTCCTCAAGGGGCCGTTGTTTCGCATCGATTATTTATTTTGGCTCTCTTCAACACTTCAAAGAAGCTGGAAATGAGTCCGCAACATCAACACAGCCTATATTCGGATGTATAACGCTATGGGTCACTGGTGGTAGCGACGTATTGATTGAAAACACATTGCAGCAAGGTGCATGTGTCGTGAGGGAGGAAGCAGAGGCTGGGAGCATGGAGTGCTCTCCCGCGAATTCGGAGCTTCTCCTTCTACCAGCCAAACCGATCTCTCAAAATTCTCCCAACATAAAAACTTCCTGGAATGAACATTTGATCCCAGAGGTGCGCACACTCAAGGTCCACATGTTATCGTACAGCATAATCCCAGCAACACAAAATTTATCTCGCAGTCAGGCTCACACATTATTCAGCCAATCAGGCTTATCCGAAATATTACCGCTCTCCACCATGGTCTCAAGAAGTCTGAGAGAATCACACTTGTCCAAACCTTTATCATTAGATGCATAACATATTCTCTCCGCGACCTTGATGTTTCCAAATCGGAAATGAACAAAATAATTGCCTCATCAGATAGGCCTATAAAGCTGCACTAGAAATACCTTTAAATGCAGCCACTGCCATATTTGAGCACCTCGGGGCATATAACTGCCAGGAGTTGGCCGAGGCACACTTTATGAATCAGCTCCATCACCTTCAACTATGTCTACTGGACAGCATATACTGGTCCGCTTGGATATTAAGGCCCCAGTCTGTTCCGATCAGGATATTCCATTCCCCCGCCCTATCCGCGACTGTCTCTGCGTCTGACCTCTTCCGATGAACATGCACCCCACCTAAAACAGCGGTAGAAGGGAGCAACGGGAACGGGTGCTTGCCAAAACATTTCTCATCAAACCTAACATATGTACGTGGATGCGGCAGATTACCGCCATCACGACGCCTTTTCCCTCACCGTAGTTTATAGCCCACCGTAGTCGATACCCCAACCCTGTTAGCACTATAACCGTCCGCACAAGATCCCCTGCGGCTGCAGAGGAGGTGGCAATAGCGCTTGCCCTAAATGAAGTACCTGAATAACGTACCACAGTTTGCTGATTAAAAAACGCGTTACACACTCAGGCGATGGCAAACATTGGAAGGCCCGTGCCTTTCCATTCCTCGGCCTTTTCTCGCCGGAAAACAACTTGCCTTTGCCAAAAAGAATCACTATGAACAACACCTTCTAACGGCACTCCAAATTACTTTGCTGGCATTGTCTGCTTGCTGATTCACTCAACAGCCTGTCCAAATAGCCATGCCAAGAACCCAAGCATTTCTTGCAGTTTAGGCCATTGCCACTCTGCTTACAGAAAGCCTTGAGGGTGTTCACAAAAACGCTTATGCTGTTCCTATCGACAGAAATGCTAGTAATATCGTCCGCATACGACAAAACACGCACCTCGCATGCCTTTATTAGAAAGCCATTACATGTTTGACTCCTTACAACACTCAAGCAAAAAGGTTTAATGTAGACACAAAAAAGCAATGGAGAAAGCGGGGAACCCTGACCTTTGAACTGGGAGGGGCTTGCCAATTGTTATGTTGACAACGATCACAGTTGTATACCCTGTATACACCATGTGCACAACTTCAAAAATGACAGGCCCCACATTTACTGGTTCTAAAATGCGTAACAGAAGTTCGTGAGAAACCTAACAAACCGCTTTTGCCAGGTTAATTTTCAAAATTTTTAAAGTTTCGGGCCGTGTGAATTATACCGGACCGCGTGAACATTGGTTACAATCGACCTCCCTTTTATTTCACGTTTCGTGCGGTGAAACAATGTCTTTGATCAGAGTCTGCAGGCGGGAAGCCAATACTATCATTAAAATAATTTAGCCGACGTTTGTTAGGATAATTGGGTGATACCCTGATATTTATGTGAGTTTAGCATCACCCCCAGATTTTGAGATGAAAATTATATCCATCTCTAATATTCAAGCCGGAAGCGCACCGTGGTGATACGCCTCCATATGCACTCTACCCTACAAAGGACTAAGGCACTCTTCAACCTTTTTTATAAAAGACGGGAGATGAACAATCAAGGCATCGTGTATTTCCAGGGCTTAGCTCATCGATGGCTCTCCTCACCTCCTCTACGCTGATATCTCTTGCAACAAACTTTGGTTTCTTGTGAGCATCTATTTATTCTTGTGAGCTCGTTCCTAAATATGTGAGGTCCTTCTTAAACTTAACCGCATCTAAAGGGCGAAGCACAAATCCCTTTTCATATTGCTCAAAAAAACACCGCTCAATATTGATATCGTCATTTTACAGTACACCTTCGGATAATAATGAGCTATCACACTCCTGTGAGGGTGCCTTTTTTTTTCAAACTAAGTGCTATTTTTGTTGGTACTTCGCCAATCAGGAAACGTTCAGTACTTGCCCGTACACGGCGGTGGGATGGCGTTCCCCTTCGATATCTTCAAGTTGTGCTTTAAAGTTTGAATGTCGTCATTGAACATACCAGGTGATTTGCATTCCTGTTTTATCATAATATCCAGACTCTTCAGCAGCCATGCGTCTTTTCGTTCCTTCTCATATTTCATTGGAGACGGTCTTTTAATTCCATTTATTTATCCCCTTGTTTAAGATGTTGCTATTTAGAAGCATACCTCACGTCGTCTTTACTGCAAAAAAGCTCGCGTCCACGTGTGACGACAGCTTAAACAGATTCTTCATCATCAAGCAAATTCTTATTAGGTTTATACAACTCGCAGAAGAACGCGTTTTTTCATTTGCTGTCCTACCAAGTGATACCGACATGAGACAGTGGTCGCTAAACGACATCGAGGACATTTGGTAATCGTTACACTCATGCAGAAGGTCAAGCGACATATGCAGTCAATCCAGACGATCGTGACTATTGCCTGTAAATGGGTCTATTTTACTATACCAGCGCCCCCAAGGCAAATGCCGATATCTCCCAGCGCAATGTCTGTGACGATGTCGTTCAGCACCACCGTACTTGCATCGGGGAGAGTTGACGGGCTGCTCCTATCACGGCAGAACACACAGTTAAAATACACCCAAAAATTAACAGCCACTCACAATTATTTCATGTTCCCAAATCTTCGAAAAAACGCATTTCTTTCGGTATCGTTATTAGGCCCATGCACAAAAATAACATGCCATTCTTTTAAAACAAATCAAAGTCGCACGCAGCAAACCGGCCCACTTCCAATGCAGTGATGGTCTTTGGTTTCGCTCCTAACCTACGCCTTAGTAAAAGCACAGAGTCCGTAGACATCCGGACGGCATGATAAGCACAGACATCGTACCAAGCCATGAAGGGCCACCCCATACGGTCCGCCGGAAATGTGCCGCCGACGTGCCCTCTTTGGTGAGCACTAAGAATGCTGGGTCCTATCGACGTGTAATGTACAATTTGCTCCGTCCGTGAAAATCTCCTTCTGCCTCCTAAGCCGCATTGGGAGTTTCTTGTACCACAAGCCACGAAAGAACCGTTGGCTGGTAGAGTTAGAAAGGTTTGCTTTAAGTTTGCCCATAGCCTGAAAAAATGCCACTATCATTCTTGTTCATAAGAAGAAAAATCCCAAGGCCCTCAAGCACCGACTCTACCCCCTCCTCTAAGTTGTGTACAAATGGCGTAATGATGTTAGCGTTGGCCGCATAAGTGACAGCTTAGATTCCCCAAAACCCAGAAACCAGGCTATCTTTACAAAAGCTACTCAACCATGGATCAGATCAATGTCGTTATTAAAGGAAAAGAAAAGTCACTAAACTTCCTTAACAGGTAAATATTACGGGTAGAAACCATTTCCAAAGAAATATTCAGGGTACTTGAAATCTTGCGAGAGAAAACGTGATTTTAAGGTAATCGGTGAATACCTGAGTCATTGGAGGTTCGCCGACGAAATTGTCTTTGTGAGTGAGGCTGCAGAACAGATGGAAACAATGCTTGAAAAACTAACCAAAAAGCAAGGCCGTGAGCATAACAATGAAGTAAATAAATATGAAGTAATGAGGAATAACTATGGTAAAAGCATAGGACACGAAACGCCTGAAGACGTAAATTATTATACCTCTGCCTCGGACTGATGGTTTGTATCCCAAGCTACCTCTGTCTCCCAAGCTACCTCTGTCACCCAAATGTACAACCAGTCCATACTGCCCGTTATGACAGTGCGGAGCTGGCGCCTTACTAGCGACCCTGAAAGCAAACTTCTCCTCAATGGGGTATAGAACAAATGGTAGAAGCAATGCTCTATCACAAGAAGCGAGCTATCTGGATCAGAAAAAAAAGTAGAGTGGATGATATCCTTGTTCAAATAAAGAAAAAGAAATAGACTTGGGCTGGCCACATATTTAGACGAAGCGACAACCAGTGGACAATTTGGGTATCAGAGTGGATACCAATAGATGGATATCAGAGAAGGGAAGGCCTAAACAAAATACGGGGATAAATACCTCAACTTCGGGAGTAAACCGTGGACTCTTGGAGTTGAGGACCAGAGTGGTCAGAAGTAAATGAAAGAGGAATTCGTCCTGCATTAAACCTTTGTAGGCTGATTATGATTACGACGATTAAAGCCATAACTGATAAAGCAGGCCGAAAGCAAACTTTTCAGTTTCCAAATGTAAGCGCTACAAATAGTAAGTGGCCTTTATCACTCAAGACATGAATGTAGAACCAGTGCTTAGCAGCGGCGATGACCATCGAAGCTGAAACTTGGCGCCTTACTAAACACGAGGAGAGCTAACCTACTCGGCTGAACGAGAAATGGAACGACGAATAATAGCAGAAACACTTCAGGACAGGGAACAAGCTTCGTTAATCAGGAAACAAACTCGACTAGATATCACTGCTGAATTGAAGGACAAAGGTTGGACTAGATGAGGCCATGAAGTACTACGAACGGACAACTCGCGGACAATCAGAGCGACAAACGTGATATCAAAACAGGGTTCATAAACAACGACAAGTCCAATAACACGATCAAGAAATAACATTCTGTAACACGATGTCCAACAGTGGACTCGAGCTGCGGAGGACAGAGGCTGTCCGAAGTCATTGAGGGGTAACTTCGCCCTGCAGTGGCCTGAGTAGGCTGCTGATGATAATGCCGATACTGATGATGACCTCCTATGGTGCCCAAAGTTAGGAAATTGACTCTACTCTTTTATTCCCGTCTGACTTTCTCGTCAACATTACACAATCTTTGTCACACTCCTCAATGTTAAAGTCCTGCTTAGGGACGTTGTCGATACCACAAATTTATCTTTTTGTTTTGAAGCTGTGTTCAAATTTCAGGTTGTATTTTTGAATACGAAACAATTGTGTAAAATGAAAATGTAAGACAGAGCAAATGCAGCAAAAGAATTAAAAATAAATTTGGTTTGATCTGTAACCACGCTTATCGTCATGGAGACCCGGGCGCAAACTACAGCTTAACATTTCTTCGGAACATTCGCTCTGCAATTTTCTGACTAACGTGCAATTTGCTTTCATTTTCTTTTATAAACCCACTAGAACGGCATTTTCTGTGAGGTTCTGGGTACACTAAATATTTTGAAGGCTCCGCAAATACTTTTGACACATGTCGCACATTTAGGGCGAATGATATATGCAGAGGATGTTTTTTCAATATCCTGCTGAAATCTTCAGGCAACTCTTTGCCCTGCCATCTAAAAATTTCCAAATCTAGTGTTTCAATGACTGTAATATTACTGTGTCTAAATCTATTTTTGCGCAAGTATTCGGATTTGCTTTTTGAGTTTTCTAGCTACCCTCAATACTGTACTTTACATATATTTATCTGTTTTATTGAATACAATTATTCTTAACCTTTATTTTCTATTTGATTTATTCATGTTTGCCCACCCCCCCCCTCCAAAGTTCCCCTTGAAATATAAAACAAGATGCATTGCTTGCCACATCGGATAAGAAAGTGATCTAGGAAATTCGTGCATTGGTGAGCGTTTGTTGGTTTATGGCATCGATAGGTAGATTACTGTAATAATTCACTGTCTATACAGAAAGAAAAAACAAAATGAGATAAACCTAATTACATGATGCTGGTGGGTATTTGTTGGCTAAACTTCTTTTAATTGTTCCTTTCTAACCTACCATCTTGCTGGCGCGACCAATAGCAGAGGTAAAAACGATGCACGGTATATATTATAAAAAACATAGATCTATAATATTTCTCTGCATTAGACAAAAGCATAATATCGGCGTGAAACTAGAGGGCAGATACGCTGGTGACATATAATTAGCCCGAGCGAACAATTCTGACGCGTGATTTTTAGCGCCTTCGAGAAGTTATGTATAATTCTGCTTCCACATGCGCCAATAATGTTTGGCCTAATGGCTGCCAAAGTATTTTTGATCTTTAAACATCATGGATGAAGTTTAAATATTTGCAATTTAACCGCGCTGTAAATGTAGTCAGGAACGTTTTGTAAGCGCAATGACCAATGCAGATCGTTAGGAAAGTAGATGTCCATCTACGTATCTCGGTGTATATAAGCAATTTTGAGCATTTCAATGGTGAATATAAATGTTTGCCATGCCGGTCTCAATACAGCGGTAATATTACAGTGTTTTCAGTTGAAACTAATTACCTATTTTTGCTCCAAATTTTAAGCAGTGAATAATATGGTGAAGAGTAGTATAACGAGTGGAAACAGCCGCAATGTGTTAAAAGGCGCAATATTTGGCTAACAGTTCAAAATTGTTTTAAACATTACAAAGTGTTCATTCTCGATTAAGAGGAGTAGAGGAAAAAAATTCCCGTGTAAAACGACACAGAAGCAAATCGAAAAAAGAAATATTTCGGCAAACAAAAGACGTGCCATTACCAAAGAAATGAAGTTTTCTTTTGAAAATCTGAAGGCCTAAATTCAGGCGACAAAGCATCGAACGTGAAGGTTGGCACGTACCTGTATTGCTGGATTTTTTCGTTTATAAAGAGGTTTCTACTGGTGAGGTAATATTGATACAAGAGATAATGTCACGAAAGAACAGTTCAAATTGAGTATCACAAGAGATCCGTTTGTGGAAGCAGCGTCCGCGTTCATGCACATAAATCCTAAAAACCACAAGTTTATTAGTGCAAGAGTTGATATGTTCCTTAAAATTTGAAAAAAAAATAACCAGGTTCCAAGAAAAGTGCAGAAGTTGGAATTTAAATTAGAGGTATCCATTCTGCATCAGTCATAGCTCTTATATACAATCGCAGGAGGAGATGTCAGACACAAAATAATGTAGAAGACTGTCACCAAAATTATTAATCTTAATCATAATATTATTAACAATAATATAATTAACAATATTATTAATATTATTAATATTGTTTCTCACTGTAAATCTACACATCACACTCCAGCCCACTTAGGCAATGATGCTTGTGAGCGATAGGTGAGCCCAACTTCGTGCACGGGGCACATGCCTGTGCCCTTTACGAAGCATAAAAATGTAAAGAACAGGTAGTATCCCCTGGCAGAGGAATTACTATAAGACAACAAAGAAAAATTAAAAAAAAACCTAACGAAACGTAACTGCCGATGTAGCAATGTAAATGTACAATGCAATCTAAATACAAAACGGACAAAACATGGACATGAGCATGTCAAGTGTGCAGGTGTTTGGATAACCAATCAGGGAATTTTTGTTAGCCATAACCGCTTTTTTAACTATAAAGGGCGGTATCTACTTCAAGTTTATTAAAAAAGAAACGTTCTTAGTAGGACCAGGTCCCTATTTCACAATTCGTGAAAACGATAGGAATTATAAATTTCTCAACACGGCGCAAAGGACTTCGTTTTTTTGTCCACTTTAATTGTATTTGATAGATAATGTTTACCATGCGCAGAAAAGCCGACAAGCAGCATTTCTCTTTGTTGCCCTATTATATATTTGTTCTCTCCTTCAAGACGTGGTCCTTACGAAATGCTGCCACGTATTCTTTTTAATATGCTCTTTAACATATTTAGCTGGTAATTGGTGGAATGATCATAAATAGTTAACCCTTATCTTATTACTGATTCTTCCAATGATTTTTGCCCCACTTTTCTGACTGAGCTATCTGATGTAAACTGAAAGCAATAAAGGTATCTGTAAACTACCTGTAAGCACAACTCCACTTTTTGAATGTGCGTATCCCAAGCTAGTGTCTCGTGGAACGTTAAACCTAAATACATTACAGTATTTGACCATGGCACAGTTGAACAGAATCACTGGCCGCTGCAGCTATCGTGTAGATCAATAGGAATAAATAGTGTGAGACGCCTATGTGGGGGTATGACAGCTAAGTAAGGTCGTTTTTGATTTAAAACAAACATACAATTATTAACCAACCAACCGAGCAAATACCATATATCCGTATTAAATTTCTTCCAGCTTTATCATACCAGCGACTGGGAAAGGCTACGGCCGTGACGTCAGTGTACATATAAAGTTTCAATTTTAATGGTACGTTCGCCACGTCGTTAATATAATATTATACAAAAGTGAAAAAGTGTAACGTTTATTGACGTATTTAAAATGTAAAACTTCAAATACATCTTTTATGCTGTTGGTGTCTTTGAATTGATTTCATCAAACCCACATGATGATTCAAGGCAAAGAATGCAACTGTTCGAAAATTTTAATACATTGACCCGTAAGTGAAGTTCTATGATTCTGGGCAAAGATAAGTTCACCGTATTGCGGACTTTCAGGTTGTGCAGTTTATACCTATAATAGAGTTGGTTCAGAATAGCGCAGTAAAAGACACGTTGAGCTTTCTGTAATTGGCCTTGTGGAAAGTTAACAGCATCGTGATATTTGGGCTAAGCGCGTCGGCTCGCATAATGTGGCCGTACACTTCACTCTTTCTCATCGATACTGACACGTTAGAGGGATTGTGTTTTATTTGAAGAGTATGGTGACTATTTCGGAACAGAAATGGTGCAAACTTTTTTACAATTACCTCCTGCATTAAAGTTAAGAAATGCACATCTAGGTTTTACAGATTGCTGAAAAAATGTATTTGGAATCAATCTTAAAGATTGTTTGGTTTTTTTATTCAAGAGTAAATATTTTGTCTGTGTAAACTGCCGTGTTTATTTTCTATTTTTTCATCAACAACGTGGTGGAACTACGGCGTGGGCTACTTCGTGATTTTTTAGCTTGAGTATGCTGTAATACGTGATATGCCAACGCAAGCGGAGCTCGGAGAAGGTCCATTATGTTTGCGCTAAAATATTTTCGCATGTTGGTGCGAAACTGTACGGGGAAAGTCAAAATATGCGTGCATAGACGGAGTCACTTTCACCGGTACATTGTTATGGGAAAGTAGTTATGAAAATAAAGCCGCTGATAAGAATTGTTTGCACTGAGATTTCGCATGAAAAGCACATTTGGTGCATTGAAAATTGTGTACTACTTGAAGATAAGCTACAATGGTACAACATGCCCCAGTAACCGTGCAAGATAAATGTTAAGGCATTTTTAAAACAGCAGTTTAAATCGGGAAGGATATTACGACTGCTCTTTTACTCTCACGATCAAGTGTAAAGATGTCAAGGTGTGGTGGCAAGGCAGGTGTTAGTGCTCAGAAATGAAAGATTGAAACCGTGGTTTGCTTTAACTGAAAATTTACAACTTGACCTTGTCTTCATAAGCAACAAATTTCGCAAAAAGGGATATCATATTGAGGTTGCGATAGGTTTGTCTCGTCACAGTGCGGCAATTGCGGTCCTAAACTTAGTGGGCCCGCCAAATCGACCGGAATTTAAGCGTGTGCTTCATTTTAGTCATGCCGATGACAACTCTATTATTGATACGGTGGCATCTAGTTTTAAAGATGTTTTTCCCAGCAGTGAACACAGTGATGTAAATGCACTCATTGGTCATTTTCATGGTATTGTGGAGTTGTGCATATCAGAATTTGTGCCTCAAAAGTGCATAAAACGCCATCCAAAACATTCGTGGTACACAAGGAAAATCATCCTACTAACTCTCCGTATTAAGCGACTTCGCAAAGGTTGTCCTCTTTTTTCAGCTGCGGGATCATCACTGCTTGTTTCTTTGAAGTGTACTTTGAAGGCCAAATTGCAGGAAGCGAGAAATTTGTATTCCAACAATACATTGGCACGGTTTATGATAGAAAACCCGACCAAACTCTGGAAGTCTATCCACCCAAAGTCATTTGTTCAGTCTTGTTTCCATATGAATGACCAATCATGCTCCGATCCTAAAAGTGTTGCAGAAAGCTTCAACAGTCATTTCACGTCTGTTTTCTCTCGTGAAAATGGCACTATCCCAGATTATGCTTATAACTTCGCTCAGTCTACAATTCCAGACATCACAATATCTCGGTAGGTGTTCACAATTTGATACTAAATTTAGACGTGACTAAAAGTTCCGGTCCTGATGGCATTCCTAATATGTTCTTGAGGCGGTACTCTGAATGGTGCGCTCGTTACTTGACTGTCATTTTTGAGAAATCGCTTGCATCGGCCACTGTTCCCATACTTTGGAAGACAGCTGAGGTTGTCCCGTTATTTAAATCTAGCCATAAGCAGCTCATTCCAAATTGTAGGCCAATTTCCAAAATTTTAACAAGCTGCAAACTCCTGGAACATATTATTCATAAACATAGTGTTGAGTATTTGGACGCAATCAACTTTCTGGCCTGGTTCCAGCACGGCTTCCGAGCAGGGTTTTCTACAATAACGCAGCTTCTAGTATTCACTCATGACATCGCTACATCACCTAACAAATAAGGTCAGACGGACGCACTTTTTATAAACTACTCCAAAGCTTTCGATAACCAATGCCATAAAAAACTTCTTCTCAAACTTGTTCCTTTCTCAAAGACTCTAAATTACTCAGTTGGATTGCAGATTACTTGAGTTCTCGATCTCAATTTCTTACTTTCAACGAGGTGCAATCATCCCCTGTTGAAATCACATCTGGTATGCCACAAGGCTCTGCGCTGGGGCCTCTCTTGTTTATATATTTATAAATGGTGTTGTAATGTCATCTCTGGGACTACTGTAAACATGCGTCTGTATGCCGAAGATTACGTACTGTAACTCCGCGTTACTACTTCTCAAGACCAGTTAAAGCTCAACAACGTATTCTCATTATTCTGCGTTTAGAGTTTCACAAGGCAAATGCCCATAAACTACAAGAAAACTGTAGCTACGATTTCCTCAAATTACAAACAGCCTCTAGGTTTCAGTTATAACTACAGTGGGTGCACCCTAGCATGATGTGAGTGAATTCAAGTATCCTGGTGTCACCTTTTCACCTGACCCTAAATGCGGCAAACATTTTGACCAGATAAGCTCTCAAGCTCTAAGAAAACTTGGGTACTTAAATTTTTACTGGTCAGCCTAAATTTAACTGGGTACGCAAGAAATGACAAGAAACAAATACCCAGCGCTAAGTATATACAAGACTTTAGTAAGACCGATGCTCGAGTACGCCTCGGTGGTTTGGTCGTCTCATCTTGAACAAGATAAAAACAGGTTAGAATCTGTCCATAAAAAGTCTATACGGTTCATTTTCATTCGTTATGATCGAGCTTTCTCAACGTCTTCACATGCACACTTTCTGTTACTTCCTTCACTGGAACACCGCCGTACGCGTGAGAGTGTTCTCTTGTTGCGCAAGATTGTGCACAATACAACCCGCGTTCATGCGTCCTTATCTTTTGCTTATGTACCAGACGGATGAACAAGTAGTAAAGATGCTTTGAACCTTGTACCCTTCATGTCTCGTTTGGAATATTTCAAATTCTCTTTTTTTCCGTGTGTGGTGGAACTACGGAACAAGCTTGATGGTGCTTTCCGTAGACTGAACACGGTAGAGTTCGGGAAGAACTTTATGTGTTAGCCACAAAATTTGTGCGCACTATTGTTGGCTTCTGCATTACTCTTGGATTTTTCTGTACACGCTCCTGCAATGTCCCAGTCATCAGACAGCGGTATTGGTAAATAAATAAATAAATATATATAAAATGAAGGCCTGAATGAGAGAACGAAAATTTGTGCTTCATCAGAGGCTTCCGGTAGAAGGCTGGAGAAGAATGCTCTGGCAGAACGGACCAGGGTTTATTAGCTTTAACATTTTTTTTCATCTGAAATTTACCCTCAAAATGTTTGGAAACTGGCGTATTTTCGAAGAGAAGAACTGTTGTGGTCTTCCAAGTGTGGGCACTACTGACGAAATACATATTCTATTGAAGCCAAAGTACTAAATTCTGAAACAAAATACGGACGCCCTTTGGAACGCCAATGTTGTTACCGAAGTCGGCTAAATGTTTGCTTGAAGTGGCTACTGGCTTTCACTGCACTGGGAGAATTTAGGATATCAGCCTCGTTCAAGGCAGACCAAGACCGATATATTTGAAAGACCTGTACCATTGAAGAAAAAGAAAAGCCTGTTTGATTTCTTCGGTTGACGTATGTGTGCTTTGAAAGGTATCATAATTTTAGGCCTCTCTGTATTTTCTCTAGAAAAATTAATAATTTAATATTCATAGCCGACAAATAAACTCTTTTGTAAAAGGAAAACCTTCCAAACACGCACCGTATAAATTCCCTGAAAATAAAAAAATAAATAAACAAGGCATTGCTAAGAAGAATTTGTAATGACGCCTTAAATTTCTCAAAGAATTTTGTAGGGAATATTGAAAAGTGCTCAAAACCTCTCTATTGTTTGCTGCATTTATAGTACAGACCGTCTCCTTTTTTACTGAGCGATTCTGACGCTGCTGCGTGATGCCACCAGTGGGAGCGTGGGGATTTGTAAAGTTGTAATTGAGACAACTTTCTTTAGTGTATATGAATTCTGTAGGAATATGACGCAAATACACAAACTTCAACCTAAAACTTTAAGAGCGATATTGCACCCTGAAAAGACACACAAGCATCCAGAATTTCAAACTTTTCTGTTTATAATTCGTTTACATGCAATTTAAATAAATTTTTCAATATTTTTCTTTTTAAACCACAAAAAAGTGTAATACCTATAAAATTCTCCTGGCACTTTTCCAACTCCAATACATCACTGTGAAGTCATCAGTGAGTAAGATCACAATTACGCATTAGATAAATCGTTTAGCTTTTCTACAATGCGTGCAGAGGCAGAGTAAAAGTGCTCTGGCATTTTTTCTTGGCATTACTGTCGAGCCTGCCTTGAGAATATTGTCACCAGGGGAAGTCGAAAATCCCAATACTACATAGCGCTATAGTCAAGGCACCGAATATGACGAAGCAAAGTGGGGGCTAATTGTTCGTTATCTCTTAAGGGCAATATGTTTAGAATTCCTCACACGCTCTTCTACAAATATTGCCGTAGTTGGTCCAGCCACAAAAACGAAAATTAAATACCGTGACAGTTATAACGTGTCTGCGAGGCTGGGTTGGTCAGTAAAGTCAAGAAATTTTTTTGAACAGTTGAAACAATATGTCTCTTGAAGGGGTAAAAGGATTTTTACCAAACTGTGAAGACTGTTGCAAGGGCGCTGAAATCGCCCTCGAGTATGTTTACATTGAATGGTTTGCATTATATAGGTTTATTAAAGTACTCTGTGGACAAGAACCTGGTGATACTGACCATGTACTTCTTCAATTTTGCTTTGGATTGGCGTGTGCTGGTTCATGCTACACTACTGGGAACATGAGCCGATATAGTGGTGCCAACGCACTGACTGGGCACCTCCCAGAAAATGTTATGCGAACAAACATGTGGTTTCAATACCTGTCAAGGAGTGGTCATATTATGCTCTTAAAACAGTACCGTTGGTTTTGCAAAGAATATTTCTGCTAAAACTTTGCTTTCAAAGCGGGGTTTGAGGAGCAAAGTTTAATAAAACTCCTTTTATTTTGATTTACTGGAAATGTTTTGAAAATCGAACCACTGGTGCAGCGAGCTCTGGAAGAGGGACGGCCCACAACATAAAAATAGGTGCGGCCGACAGCTAATTTTTAAGAAAAGAATACGTTTTGGACACGCATTGAGTTTTTAGAAAAGAAAGTCATTCAAATCAAGTTCTGTTTTGAACCAAGAAAAAACTTTTCTAGACATTATGAACATAACCCAATCACCTTAAGTGCGGTACTGAAGAATTGTGCGGTAAATATTCCGTCAAAACTAGGAAACCAACGAGGCGAACGCATCGCGTCGTTCTTTGCTTTTTTTATCGTAGTTTTTAGCGCTCCTTTTCTTGAAGCGGTATGCATACAATAGCCCTAAAACAATTTACTGAGTGATTTATTGATCTATCTTTATGACGATTCATTATCGTCATGGCCCTAAAGCCCCCTTTCGTATGACCCAAAATAATACCAGCCAGCTCGAGTTTTTAACAAATTGCTAGAGCTCACCTAACGGTTAGATGACGACATAATTGACAACTTACATCGGATTCACATTCTCAAACAATCCAGTAATAGTTTAAGTTGTTTAACATACACACTTTTAAGATATATGAGAGGCACAGTCTGGACTGCTTGCCTTTATTGTGTAAAAATATTTGACACGCCCCGCTTCATGAAACGTGTGCTCTTAAAACATTGAAATTAGTCATGATTGACACTGTGAAGATACACCCACCCATAATCATGCTGGAACGCTAACGTTTTCTATAGTGGCCACGAAACACATGCAGTACACCAATTTATTGTTTCATGGAGTCATTGTAGCGCGACAATTCGAACTGTCCAGCTGCAGCTACAAACAAAACGCTTACCTAAGAAAAACAAACCGTTGCTTGACATTTTGTTTATGATAGTATATATTGTTACGCCAATATTACACGCCAGGGGTTGCAACCATGCCAGCCTCATCACCGGAGTTGGAAAAAGAAGAGAACAAGTTTGCAGTCCGGCTTGGCCCCATCATTCACGGACCGCTCTACCATGTACGCTCGTCCTACACCGTCCAACCTCACTGTAAATAAATCCATCCCGTAACAGTTTGATAAAGGTGCGGGGTACGCCACGCCGGACCTCCAGGATTTCCGCCGTAGCCGACGTTACCTTGATGATATCGTGATTTTCGGTCGCACTTTTCTAGAGCACAACGCTCGCTTGGCCACGGTTTTGTAATGTTTGGACAAGGCTGGTCTCATCCTAAACTCGAAAAAATGCCGATTCGGCGAAAGGCGCACACTTGTACTCGGTCTCGTTGTCGATAAAGGGGGCGTCCGACCTGATCCGCAAAAG
The DNA here is from genome assembly GCF_048455015.1 of Haemaphysalis longicornis. NCBI lineage: Eukaryota > Metazoa > Arthropoda > Arachnida > Ixodida > Ixodidae > Haemaphysalis > Haemaphysalis longicornis. The sequence goes on from NW_027526385.1 coordinate 200,510,780, forward strand.
ATTCTAGCCGTCAGCCGCTTTAAAGAACCGTGCTCCGTTAAGGACCTCCGAAGCTTTTTAGGACTATGCTCCTACTTTCGCCGTTTTATTCCCGGATTTGCCGACATAGCCTACCCTCTCACATGCCTTCTCCAGAAGAACGTCACATTCAAATGGAGCTCTGACTGTGACATCCCTTTCCGCCACCTGAAGCATCTCTTGACGTCGGAGCCGGTGCTTCGTCACTTTGATCCCGCAGCCCCAACGGAAGTGCACACCGATGCCAGTGGTATTGGACTGGGGGCAGTCCTTGTTCAACGACACAGTGACGGGGAGCATGTTATTGCTTATGCGAGCCGCACTCTCAGTAATCCAGAGCGGAACTACACAGTCACAGAACAAGAGTGCCTCGCGGTCGTTTTTGCCACACAACGATTTCGCTCGTACCTCTATGGACATACCTTCACAGTCGTCACAGACCACCATTCCCTGTGCTGGTTCATCAATCTTCGAGATCCGTGTGGGCGACGGGCGCGCCGGGCTCTCCGACTACAGGAATAGGACTTCACGGTGTCGTACAAGAGTGGCCACAAGCATGTTGATGCCGACTGCCTTTCCCGGCTGCCATTAAACTCAACGGACTCAGATGCTGACAACCTTGATGAGTGCCTCGCCTCGGTGTCGGCGGCGTTTCCCGATATAGCTGTGTTCAAACGAGAACAACGCAAGGACAAGAGTTTGGACCACCTTTTCGCCTCAGCCTAGTCGAACCCTACTAGCCGTTTCTGCCTCCACAACGGCTTGCTTTTCAAGAAGAACTATTCCGCCGTCGGTTCGCGCATTCTTCTTGTGGTAACACAATTCCTTCGCAACGTTGTTCTGAAGATTATGCACGATGACGTAATTTCTCGCCACATGGGGCTTGCCCGCACTCTTCACCGCACCCAACAACGCTTTTATTGGCCCAACATGCGCAAAACTATTGAGCGCTATGTGGCTTCTTGCAACCAATGTCAACGTTACAAACATCCCACCACTGTCCCGGCAGGCCGACTTCAGCCTGTGGACCCGGCATACCGTCCTTTTGAAAAAGTTGGCATAGACTTGTTGGGACCTTTCCCGCGCTCATCACAGGGAAACCGCTGGAATATTGTATGCGTGGATTACTTATCACGCTACGCTGAAACGGCATCCCTACCCTCTGCAACTGCGACAGAAATCTCGCTCTTCTTGCTCCGGAACGTATTGCTACGGCATGGACCCCCAGAAGTCATAATCAGTGACCGCGGGCGCCAATTCACTGCGACGGTGGTTGAAGAGCTTCTTCGCCTTTGTGCCGTACAATTTCGCCACTCCTCGCCATACCACCCTCAGACTAACGGTCTGACGGAACGAACCAACCGAACATTGACTTCCATGCTAGCGATGTACGTCGCTTCGGACCACAGAAACTGGGACGAGCTGTTGCCATTTATAACATACGCATATAACACGGCGAAGCATAAAACCACCGGTTACAGGCCGTTTTTTATCCTTTCCGCCCGTCAACCTAGCAGCGGCCTGGACACCATGCTTCCTTTCTCTCTGCATGACGAACCCTCGTTGGCGAGGAGGCTCTGCCTAGCTGAAGATTCCCGTCGACTTGCTCACCAACGTACTCTCGCGTCCCAAGAGCGCTCCAAGAAGCGATTTGATAGTCGCCTACGGGATGTTACGTACGCGCCGGGTGACTTTGTGTGGCTATGGACGCCATTGCGAAAGCGTGGGCTATCCGAGAAACTTCTGTCCCATTACGTCTGCCCGTTTGTTGTGATGGAGCGTCTCAGCGATGTTGTGTATGTTATTTCACGCTTAACTTCAAGTGGGCGACAATCCAAAAAGACACAAGTGGTGCATGTGGCCCCCCTAAAACGTTGCCAAGAACGCAGTGTAAGTTAACTTTCCCAGAGGGCTTCGTCTGGGACAGGGGAAATGTTACGCCAGTATTACACGCCAGGAGTTGCAACCATGCCAGCCTCATCACCGGAGTTTGAAAAAGAAGAGAACGAGGTTGCACTCCGGCTTGGCCCACTCATTCACGGACCGCTCTACCATCTACGCTCGTCCTACACCATCCAACCTCACTGTAAATAAATCCATCTCGTAACAATATCATGAAAATAGCTCCTAATGCATCAGGTACACTACAAAAAATCTTCTCGTTACACCATGACAATGTATTTATGCGAAATGCACTAAAAACAAAAAATACCACTGCTCAACCACGAGTATATGGCATAAGTACACCGCAAAAATTAACCTCGGATGAATGGAAAGAGGTAAAGAAGAACCGCATTTAACATTTAAACTGTCTCGCCTAAGGAAAGAAAACAATTCACACTACTGAAGGAACTTCCGCTGGTAGGTGAAGTTAAGTGATTGACAAGTATGTAGCTGCAAAGTTGTGAAACTTATCAGTAGAAGCTGACCTATTGCCAATTAACGTACGCCGAATTTCCGCATAAACAAATTTCAAGCGTAATTAGTTCTCAATGGTATTATCGCTCACTGTGCTACGAGCACACCTCAATATATTACTATTGGTTTTTCTTACAGTATTTTCTGGAGGGCTTAAAATATGCTGTGATAAAAGATGAAAAGTAAATGCTTGAGAACGCGAGAATGTAGTCCTACACGAAGTGCCGAAGCACGCGAGCCACGCGCGTGCCGTTGTCGATGATGATGATGGTTGGTGCTTAATGGCTCAATGCCAACTAAAGCAAAGAGAGCAAGAAAATAAGTTATTTTATGGGTAAAGAGAATTGATTATTACAAAAAAGTATGTACAAATACGTGTAAACCAGATATGCTAAAATCACTTAAAGATAATGGTGATGGCTTGTGTATAGGGCCACGTTTAGTTCGGCATGTTAGGAAATGAGGTTTGAAAACTTTGTCTGGGAAATACTTAAGAACACATTTCACAGGCCCCATGGCCTCGTTACCCAAAAACAGTGATGGGTTGAGTGGAATGTATGATCTGTATAATTCAGCGAAATGTTACTGTCGTGTTGAGTGAAGTGCCTTGCATGTGATTAGTACGTGGACTACGGATAGGGCCTCTCTGCACCTGCAGCACATGTGTCTTAAAGATCCCTTGAGCAGATAGGAGCGGGTTACATATGTGTGCCCTATCTGAAGCTTATCCAAAGCGACCTGTGTGTATCTGTTTTGTGTTTGAGTGGTGTATGTTCTTAAGCGTGGTTTTTTTACGTGTAACTTGTGGTCATCCTGTTCGCTCCGGTATGCTTGCAAAGTTTCTCGAAGTTTTTTTGTTCTTCAATGTGTGGCTTCATGATGGTGTACGGTACTGTTGTTATATCTACTCTGCCTTGTAGTGCAGCACCGCCAGCCATTTTATCAGCAACCTCATTCCCGATAATTCCACAGTGTCCTGGAACCCAGCCTGTAATAATATCAAGGGTTGTGGTTCATACGAATAGAATAGCCTTAAAAATTAGATTAACTGCATAATTTTTAGATCATTTGTTAGAGGACACCGCACGTACAACGCTGAGGGAGTCCGTGTAAAAGATGGACTTTGGAATTTTGTTTTTAACCCTTTTATGCATACGGGCCTCATATGAGCACACATATTTATCTCACTACAGAAGTCGTCCAGTTACTTGCGTCGAGTAATTAGCCGAATGGTGTACTGAATTTAGGATGCGTAAGAGTTCTTAATTTGTTTCACAGATGGCGCTAGCTGTCCATGTTACTTGAATCGCCAGATTCTTAGGGCAAGTAGGCTTGTTTGAGGTCGTTGAATAATCCTAAAAAGAAAAAAACAATTGCAAAACGAAGCCGTGGTATTTTTCCTGGCTCATTATGAATATTTACATTCCACGTGTATGCCATGACTCTTCATTCGTCCGAAGACGTGGCAAACATTCCTATCTGTAACACTTCCTCTGGGAGCCCAAAGTCCTCGCATGGACGCTCTCCATCTAACAGTCATCTGAAATTAGGCTCTTCATTGTCAAGGCCTGTTTGAGATGTGGTCTTGTACACTCGCACTTCACTATGATGGAGCAGGTCACCGGTTGAACTGCTGAACTGTTAGAACTGCTGAACAATAATATAGTCTAGAGACTACCGCGCAAAGCACTCCCCATATAAACAGGGGAACCTCTCGAGCACACAAAAAACAAGAACAATTTGTTCTTTCATGCAAGCGAGAAAACTACGCCACGAATTACTTTCTAGCAAGTATTTTGGAATAACAACAGTAATCTGTCACCATTACTACGTTAAGGTGTCTGTAAACTGCCAGGAACACTTCCTATTCTCTTTTTCCTCACGTTTTGCTCCTAACAGGAGAAATACGAAGGATATTTGGTAAAAATAATCAATGTTTTACGTGTTTTACAGCTCGCCGTTCTTGAATGAATAATTTGATTTTTGTGGATAGTGATATACCATAAAATAAAAAAAAATTCCTCGCATGCTGCCTATGGGTTGCAGAACATTGAATGCGTTTGCAAATTCTCATTAAAGACTGAAAATAAACGCGTGAGCATGAAAACCGCGCCAAGGTCGCCTACTGTGGGTAACTGTAGATTTGCTGCCTTCTTCTGCATGACAGGATTTACGGGCCTCCCTCGACATCGCCTGGCGGACTTGTTCGACCATACAGATTTGTTTGCCTTTGTCAAACTGCAAACTTCTTCCGACAGCCGTGGCGGTGGGGTTCCTGAGTTAGCTCAGGCCACGTCATCTACGCAGTTATGGGGCATACGAGGAACTGCGCTCGGTCTCTCGGCGGCATAAACGACAAGTGTGTAGCAGGGACCCGCCAGATAACTGTTGATGTCTGTTGTTTCCCGCACATGACCGCTATTTCTCTGTGCAGCTTGTACGTGGCTCATGTTCTCTCCGATTAGGTTGTCAGTCTGCTTTTGTCCTTAATTGCCGACGGGGGTGCCAGCGCCCTTATGTTTATTCCCCCGCAATGGCACTGGCTGCCTTATTGTGGTGATCGTGTTTTCTAGATACCTCCTCCTTCGTGGGCCTAAAATCAATTAATACGTGCTTGCTCACCTCGTTCTCTGGCTTGGTGTCTTTGTGCTAGAATGTTGACAACTATAGGGGAATTCCTTACCTAACATATTCAGGCTGTTTGTGTTAGGTTGCAGAGTATGGTGCTGCATTTATTCTCCACCACTGCTTGGGCCACTCTCTGCCCCTTCTCTGTTATAAGATCTTATGCTTTCTAGCACTTCCGTCATCCTCCCGGCGTCCGTTTTTCTGTAAAAAAATGTCAGTACGTACCTAATTTTTGCTATCACAAAAACAACCTTGTAAGACATTTGTTTACAAGAACAGGCACTAATATATATATATATATATGCATGTTTCGCTCAACTGCCTGTGATTCTCTTCTTAGCCGAACAACTTTGGCTATACGAACAGCATTTTCATGATTTGTGTATTTCAAACTTCTGCAGTGTACAATTCCCTTTACGATATGAGTTTGGCTTGGGCCTCACTGCTAAATTGAGTGAGATATCAAAAGACCAACACAATGTTTTTGTTTAGGCGCCCTAAGAGACACTGTCGCCTTTATAACACAATATTTCCTCGGCTGTCATTAGGTGGTGGGTCAACGGCTAGGAAAATCAACAGTCGCATGAAAATCATTTTTGCTCAAATTTTGGAGGAACGAACATGAAATCTGGTGCCTGGATTAGCGAAGACGCCATGAAGTGTTTGTGTGAGTCTTCGCGGGGCATCATTATCGTTGAGGAGCTTGAATCGTCTGCCATAGAAGTAATGTTGACACTCTATAATACTACTTCGGCATGGTAAAAAGCGTACCAGACGGGCCACAAGAAGATACAGGGACACAGGATAATTACTAGACAACAAATTTGGCTTTATTGACGAGAAATGCAACATACATGTGAATGCGCCGAAAGGCGCCGCTTCCACAGAGAATGCCATTGAATCTCTAAATGGGATTTTAGTTTGCAAATCTGAGAGGGCGTGCTCCCGGAATTGTTATTTGCAGTGTAATAAAGAACGCATAAACCTCTTTTTTCAGTTACGTCCTTGTTAGAAAATGTATTCTGATCGTAGCTTTAAATCAGGCAAATACCTACGCAGAGATTGGACAGCAGGTTTCCTACCAAATTAGTCTGTACGATCGCACAAACTTCTTCTTTTCTTTGGGGTATGTGTCAATAAACACCTCATGTTCGATGGTACTGTTCGACGGGTTCTGGACTTTGGTCTTTTCGCAAATGTTTGGTGCCGAAATCCGTCTGAAGACTCGACGGAACCTCTCCTGAAGACCACTGAAGAAGCAGCCTGCACGACTTAATTAACAAACGGCGCTTCTACAATGTGTTTAGTCCCGACCCGACGCTTCTAGCTGCCCTAGAGCCTCACGCCGCATCCGCCTCAACGCAGTGGTGTGCTACGCCGTTCCTGATTACGCGGAGTCGATTCCACGCCAAAGCCCTCCACAGAATGGATGGACAAAAGCGCAAGCGGGCCATCCTTCGAGCTGGCGTGACGAAGACGATTAGTGACAGCAACGCTTTGTTGGACTCCCGGACTGCGTATATCGGTGAGCGGCCGGACCTTTTGAATGTTCTTGTTATGAAAGAATCAGCACTTCGAGACATAGACAAGCCAATTGAAGACACCATTGATGAGCAGAATTTAGAAGAAAAGTGGGAAGCTGCGGAAAGGTATTACTTTTCGATATGTGTTGAATAATCCAAGCTCTCCCGAAGAATCGAAGAAATTCTGCGCCCACAAGTACAAACGGCCCATTGAACAACGTAGAACCATGGAGCGCAGTTCGTGTGCACTCAAGCGCTTCTATTAGGCTCACTACAATGGAACTAGGAAAATTTAATGCAACCATTCAAGGCTGGCGTTTCTTTTGGGACCAGCATGAGGCCACCATACACCAGAACTCGCAGCTGTCGACCATTGACAAGTTTAAATATTTCAAAGGCTACCTTGTTGGTACGGCCCTGTGGGCTTTCAGTGGACTTTCCCTGACTGAAAGCAACTACCAGATAGCGATAGATCTACTGGGGGAACGCTTTGGACGGAAGGACTTTGCGATCAACGACCACATGACTCGTCTCCTACAACTGCAGGCTGTTGATTCAGCGCAAGACGTTGGGGCACTGCGACGCCTTTACGACAAAGTGGTAAAGAACGTCAGGAGTCTTGAAGCACTAGGGGTGAAGTAGGAGCAGTACAGTGCTCTGCTCAGGGTGGCCATCGAGAAGCGGCTACCTCACGAGCTTGTACTTCGGTACTGTCAACAGAAGCCTGAGGAAGCTGACACTCATAGCACATTTTCAGCGCTTCTGGACTTCCTGAAGAAGGAAGTTCGCAGCAGGGAGGAGGCCATAAAAATCACTTCGGACGGGTTACAGTCCACAAGAAACTCCACTACAAAGCGTGACGCCACTATGTAACTTCAGCAGCCACCTTCACCACCACTTTCGGATCGGACAAAGAACCGTGTTATTTCTGCAGTACTGAAGAACATTCCTTTACTGCGTGTGATAAAACGTTAACCCTTGAGGAAAAGAAGAGCATACTCAAGCGAAGCGGCCGATGCTTTAAGTGTTGCAAAAAATTCCACCGAACCAAGGACTGTCGGAACTCGAGATTTCTGCGTTGTTATAACTGCCAAGGCTGACACTTCACGTTCCTCTGCGACTCCAAATACGCTGCTCCTTCTGCAATTGACACTCAGAGTAAGTTTGCCACGAAAGGAATTCAAGTGACCAGTGCTGTGACTCAGGCACAAGATACTATTCTTCTACAAACAGCTTCAGTTTGGGCTAGTGGCTCCACTCAGCCGCGACTTGTCCGCTGCCTTCTGGACGATGGTAGTCAAAGAACGTTAGTCACGGAAGACACAGCTAAGAACCTTAGCTGCAAGGAAGTCGGAAAGGAGACTTTGAATGTGCAAACATTCAGAGCAATGGGCCCACCTAAGCAGACTCTACGACGCTTGAAACTGTGAATAACAAGCCGTCACGACCACGAGGCCATTCTGATCGAAGCCCTCGAGGTACGAACAATATGCAGTGGAACTTCGTTCTGAGTTCCTACTTCTTGCGTGAAAGAGGACGTTCGGGATCTTCGACTCGCCGATGATGCTGATGCTCCAACAGATGACACTATTCAAGCACTTAGAGGATACGACTATTACTGGAAAGTCACAACTGGGAAAATTCGGCGGCTTACAACCGGCTTAACTGCCGTTGAGACGTCTTTCGGGTGGACGCTAGAGGGCCCGGTAAAAGTCACGGAGAATATCCTAGGAACGTTTTCCACTAGCGTCAAGAAGATATTGGCCCAGAATTTCTGTGACGAAATAGAAAAACTGTCTCAACAGCTGCAAGCCTTTTGGGAGGTTCACCACATGGGTATCCTTAACCACAAGGATAAAGAATCTGTTGAAGATCCAGTTCTCACTGAATTCAGAAGCAAAATCAGCAGAAAGGATGAAAAGTACTAAGTTTGTCTTCCCTGGAAGGATAACGCTCCGGAGCTTGATGGCAATGTAAAGGAAGCGAAAGATCGGCTTGCCATGCTCACGCGACGTCTTCAGAAAAACGAAGAGCTTCTCATTCGGTACGATGCGACGAGACGCGAATAAGTTGAGAACAACTTCGCCGAACGCGCAACGACACAAGAAGCAGCCGGTCCAGTTTACTACCTGCCACACCGAGCAGTCATCCGCAACGACAGGGAAACAACCAAGACTCGAATTGTCTTTGACGCTTCATCTCGTTCACCTGGAAAATTGTCACTGAATGACGTGTTACACTCTGATCCGAACTTGAATCCATCGGTACTTTCCCTGCTTCTGAAGTTCAGGATGTACAGAGTAGCCGTAACAGCCGACATAGAGAAAGCATTCTTGCAAATTTTGTTGTCAGAGAACGACCGTGACGCACTTCGGTACTTTTTTGCATGAACACCCGCCGACTCCTGGACAGACCTTGCCGAAACAACTTGTCTGGAGAATGAACCGCGTTCCCTTTGGTGCTACCTCAAGTCCCTTTCTACTGAGCGCCACGCTGCCCTACCATTTTAAAACTTCGACAGGTCCGCATGATGAACTTACAAAGGCAATGAAAAATCAATTTTACGTTGACCATTTTGTGACAGGCGCCGACTCTACCGAGAATGCCTTGATGTTATGTGGCAATGCAGCCAAAGTCGTTAGCAAAGCAGGAATGCACATCAGAAAATGGACGACTAATGAACCGCAACAGAAGACCGCTACTGGAGGGGCCAACACCATTAACTCTGATGTTGAGTTTACGATCCCTCAAAAGAACAAAGTTCTTGGCGTGTTATGGCACCCGGACGAGGATACCTACGGGTTCGACACGTCTGAAATTATGCAACTGGTAGCCTCAATTCCAAGCACGAAGAGGAATATGCTGAAAATCACAGCCAAAATGTACGATCCATATGGCCTTATTACTCCGTACACAGTGAAGGCCAATGTACTCTTTCACAGGGCTTGGAAGAGGAAGGTGAACTGGAACGGAAATTTGCCGGATGACTTAAAAACTGAAAGGGACAAGTGGTGCGAGGACCTTCGTCTTCTTAACGTGATACAGGTACCACGCTTTGTGATGTCAACTGAACCCAGTAAAAAACCTTCCACGTGTTCTCTGATGCAAGCACCTCAGCTTATGGATCTGCAGTCTACGTGCGAGTCGAAACTACCACTGGCATAAACAATAGACTGCGCATCGCTAAGACAAGAGTCGGCCCCGTGAAAACGCAGACCCTAGCAAGGTTGGAACTTCTTGGTGCTCTAACAGCAGTTCCGTTGATGTCAAACGTACAGAAGGAGTATGGTACCCGCTGCTAAGTTTCGTTCTCGACAGACTCATCTGCGGTTCTAGGATGGTTGATCTCGAGCCCAGGAAAGTGGAATACGTTCGTGGCAAAAAGAGTGAGTGAGATCCATTCCCTAACCGATATTGAACAGTGGCGTTACTGCCCGACAGATCAGAACCCTGCAGATTTACTAGCGCGGGGAATATCGGCTAACAAATTGCAAGAAAGCAAACTTTGGTGGGAAGGACCTGACTGGCTGCTCAAAGGAACCGACAAATGGCCAAATAGAACATTTCGCGGCGTACCGTATGCGGAAACCACAGAAGAACGCACACAAGTATTACCAGTAACTGAAAGAAATATTTCCGAGCTTTTTGACCTCGCAAGGATCAACAACATCACAAAGGTCTTGAACATCATTGCTTGGATAATGCGGTTTGTCTACAATCCTCGTAACCCTCACGGAAAATTAATTGGACCCCTAATCACTTGCGAAGGTGAAAACGCCGAGAATTTTTGGATTTACAACGCTCAAGAACGGGCGTTTTATCCCAAATATTTTACTCATCCAGTGATCAGCAAATTTTCGCCCTATCGTGATGAGGATCATTTGATTAGAGTGGGATGACGGCTACAGAATTTCGACTTCACGACCAGTGAGCAACACCCAGTCGTACTTCCTGCAGATGAAGAATTTATAAGATTAATAATTGAAAACGAACACAGACGGCTTTTCCACGCTGGTGTTCGAGATACCTTGGTGCAGTTACGTGACCAACATTGGATCATCAGAGGTCGTCAAATGGGTAAAAAAGTGATCAGTCAGTGCAGTACATGCAAGAGACATTCAGCGAAGGCAATGAGCGAGCCATTCGCCCCTCTCCCAAGGGATAGAGTCACCAAATGCGAACGGTTCAGTATAATTGAAGTTGACTCTACTGGACCATTGTACCATCGAGAAGGAGACGGAGCCAAGAAATGTTACATTGTCATCTTCACTTGTGCTGTCGTGCGAGCAGTACACCTCGAGCTTGTGCGAAGTCTCAAAACTCAAGACTTTTTAGATCCATTCCGGCGCTTTACAGCCAGGAGAGGAAATTGGAAGACAGTATATTCAGACAACAGCCTCACTTTCAAAATAGCTTCGAAAGATTTGAAAACTATTTGGAGTACGTTACGAGATGTGGGAACATTGAAGTATTTTAGGGAAAACCAAATCCACTGGAAATTCATAGCCGAACAAGCCGCCTGGTGGGGCGGATTTTGGGAAAGACTTATAAGAACGATCAAGAAATCACTGAGAAAAGTTTTAAAAGCTAATTGTTTTGACTATGATGAACTCTACACTTTACTTAAAGAAGTTGAAGCCATTGTGAACTCGCGGCCACTGACTACCATTTCAGCGTCCCTAAAGGAGGGACCCTTGAATCCCGCACATTTTTTGATCGGCAGAAGACTGCTGTCGGTACCGGAAGGTGGAATCTTACGAATCCAGAAGAAGGTATCAGAAGAGGAATTGCGGGGACGCTGGCCACGATGGAAAGAGTTACTAGATACCTTTTGGAGTAGGTGGCGTAGAGAATACATACTGCAGCTGCCATCCGCCCACACTGTAGAAAATGCATCGTCTAGCGACGCTAAAGTTTGCGATGTCGTCCTCATTGTGAATGAGAAAACACCATGGTTGCTTTGGGATCTGGCGGTGATCGAAAAAACCTTTCCGGGCTCTGACAACACAGTTCGTCTTTGTCTTCTCAAGAAGTCGGACGGATCTCGCATTCGACGTGCAGTGCAACATCTGTTTTGCCTGGAAGCTTCCAGTTTATGCTCCTCTTTTCGCCGGCGGGAGGATGTTCGAAAATGTATTCTGGTTCGTAGCTTCAAATCAGGCACATACCTACGCAGAGATTGGACAGCAGGTTTCCTACCAAATTAGTCTGAATGGTCGCACAAACTTCTTCTTTTCTTTGGGGTATGTGTCAATAAACACCTTATGTTGGATGGGACTGTTCGATGGGTTCTGGACTGTACCCTTTTCGCAAAAGTCCTAACGCTGCACAGGACGCGTGTCCCCTGAAAGTCAGGCGGGGAAGCGCACCAGAAAAGTCTCCCACCCAGCAATAAATTCATGGGTGCGCGTTGCTCTCTAAATCGTTTATTAAATCAACGCACTAGCGCATTTGCCTGTATATTTTCGTTTGGTATCTATTAAACACTTGTTGTGAATCAGCGCTCGTGTTGTGCCACTTTCTGTGATCCCGCTCCTTTGGTGCTGTGTGGTTTTGCCCACATTTGCTTACAGCGGGCGTTTCAGCACACTTAATCCACAGTTTAAAAGGACGCCAATTCACAGTTAGACAACCCGACCAACGATATGTTGCACACCGTTGCTCTACAAAGATCTATACCAACGTGTCGGTACCAGCCAAGACCACGCCCGCTCTACCGTTCGCCAAAATCACCACGCTGACGAACGCGGCTTGGCCTACACCCTCCTAGCGGGGCAGCCGTCACCTCCGCGCCGGGGTACCGGACGTCGACTCGCAATCCACTCTCCAACATGCAAGCAGAGCAGCATCCAGCCGCTCAACCAACCACCACAAGTACAGCGCCCGAAGACACAATGGATTTCGACCAGCTAAGTGGTGGAACACTGCCCCAAGACCACTCGTGGCAACAAATACTAGAAAAACTGCATGACCTAAAACACCGCAAGCATCCGTCGACAAGTATGCAGCCATTTATATCGCGCACGGTGCCAGCTCTTGGACTCCCCGAGACTGACTATAAAGTCAAATATCTCCCACTCTCGAGACTTCGAATCTCTGACTGGCACGATCGGCAAATCACTTATAGCATCCAACGCACAAGGCACACTCCTTAACATGTCTTCTTCGCGCCAGTGACGATCCAACCTCAAGCTGCCCAAAATCTTATCGTTGACAGTACGCCAGATGAGGTCTGTATCGTAGCTCTGCGAAACATCACCCCACTATTGCTTGCCGCCGCAACGTACGAAGTAGCGGCGTATCTAAAAACATACCGGTAACTTTTCGCGGTGTAATTCACGGCATCAATCAAGGCACTATGCAAGACCAACTGCACACTATTATCTCTACCACGGGGCCCCGCATCATAAGCGCCCGCATGCTGGGAGACTCAAGCTTGGTAGTCATGACCTTCCAAGGTCTGCACTTCCTATTGTACATTAGGGCGTACAGAATTCTCACGCGATCCCACCCTTACCAGAAAACCAATGTTGCTCCGTGTGTGAGCAACTCGGACACCGCCAAGATGTGTGTCCTAATCCTGGCAAACCAGTCTGCGCGCAGTGTCGTGTGAAGAATCCTGCCGCCGACCACGAGTACGTGACGACGTTTAAACTCAGCGGGCTTGACCACCCGACAGCGAGCCGAGAATGCCACAAGAAGCTGCGTCCACCACCGCCTCCCATCCGGGCTCAGGAACGATGCCTCACATCGCATGCCACAACTGGCTATTCTTCGACCCACCAGCAGCTGCAATCCCTAAGGACTGCACAACCGCTGCGCCTGGTCTCCCCGCACGTGAGCTGGTCGGCAGGGCCGCTGTACCACCAACTGCTTCAAATCGATTCCCACCTCTCCCTGCATGTACGACGTCCCTACCCACTGATCCCCAATATTCTAAACTAGAACAGTAAAACGCCCAACTTTGCGAGAAAGTCGATAAAAACACTAAGAAATTCGCCCTTCTCGAAGAGTACATAGCTCAGCTCCGTGCACTAATTGAACAGCCAACACAACCGCCCCAAGAAATCATAGCAACCACACAAACAACTGAAAGCGCCCCCATTACAGCTGTCGTTTCACCCATGATTGAGGACCTCAAACACTGCATCGATGGACTTCTTTAGGACTTGAACGTAAAACTTCAGGCGGTTGACACACGTGTTGCCGCCCTAAAAATTACCTAAGTGAAAAACCGCGTTGCCGCACAAAAATACAGAGGAAAAAAAACGAAACAAACCCAAACAAGGCTCTCGCCCACATCCCACCGCGAGAACAGTACCACTCAAAGATGATGGGGACGCCCCCTTCTCCACCTAAAGCCGCCACAAAACCTATCACCTTCGCATGGCGATGTAATTGTCGCTCATACTGTAACAAGAAATCATCACTCCTTTATTTCACTCAACAACACCGACCCGATACCATCACTCTACAAGAAACAGACACCACCAACGTCACCCTCAGAGAATATAAGATTATACGACATACACTTGAGACACCCCTGCCCGCACCGTCATCCTCATCCGCACGGATCAAACGGCGCAACAACACACCATCTCCACCAGCATCGATTACACCTTCGTGGAGGTCATCCTCCGAAAAAATACTCACTCAAGTCTATTCGTGCTAAACATTTAAAGCCCACCCGCGGCTCTCCGGTCAGAAATGGACAAGCTCTTCTGAGAAGTAAAACTCCGCACTGAAGGACAGAAATTATTATTACTAGGGGATTTTAAGGCCCATCACTTGATGTGCGGCTACCACCGCCATAATCGGAAAGGCAGGTATACGACCGATTGCAGGCTGCTTGGGTCCGCCAACAGTATTAGGTCTAACATTCTGGACCTAATACTGTTGTCGGACCCAAGCAGCCTGCAATCGGTCTTATACCTGCAGGAATTAAGTGACCACAAAGTTATTCTAGCAACATTTACAACGCACCTTATAGTTGAAGCTATTATGAAGCTATTATGAAGCTATTATGAAGCTATTATGAAGCTATTATGAAGCTTTTGAAGCTATTGAAATTATGAAGCTATTAACGCGGCACTGGAAGAGGTCTACCGCTCTTTCAAAGAAGGATTCGACGACCGATCTGTACAGGAGAACTGGCATCTTCTTTCATCTAAAATAACCGAAATGAGTGAAACATTCATACCAACAATCACAATCAAAGAAAAACCATCAGGCCCTTGGTTCACTAAGACAAATAAAAGAATGATAGGCAAGAAAAAACGCCTGTTTAAAACAGCAAGGAAGAAAAACCAGAAGTCAGCATGGGAATCCTACCACAAGGCGGAAATAGAATTAAAAAAAGCCATTAGCACTGCCAAATATCAGTTTTTTCGCGTCAGCTTACCTAACATGCTCAAGACTAATCCCAAGCAGTTTTGGCGAACCATGAGTCCGTCCACTTCTTCTTCAATAATTTTATGCGGCAACTCACACGAAACGCTAGGCGATAAAGATTGCGCAAACGTACGCGCAAACGTATTCTGTTCCGTATTTACGAAAGAGCGCACCACTACCTTCCAAGCAGACCACACTGTCTTTCTGAATAATATGCCCCCCATTACAATTGACACCAACGCAATCACCTACCTAATAAAAGCTTGAAGAATTCTTCAGCTGCGGGGCGCGAAAACATCGTATCAAAAATACTTAAAAACACAATAGATGTGACAAGCGCCTTATTGACAATTATGTTCTCCCGATCACTATCATCTGGCCATATACCTCGGGAATGGAAACTCGGAAAAATTGTCCCAATCTTTAAAAGTGGTATCAAATCATCACCACGTAACTATCGTCCAATATCGCTAACCAGCATTCCCTCAAAGATTATGGAACATATCATTTTTACAAATGTGGTAAATCACCTGGAAAACAACAATTTCATGCATCAGTCACAGCACGGCTTCCGGAAAGGATTGTCGTGTGAAACACAGCTCGCTACATTCCTTCATGATTTGCATACAAACCTTGATAATAACATTCAAACCGACGCAATATTTCTGGACTTCGAAAAAGGCATTTGATAAAGTTCCTCATCGTCGTTTGATGCCTAAATTAAAACAGCTGAACCTTTATTCATTTGTATTAGCCTGTATATGTAACTTTCTTACTAATGGAAAACAATATGTATCGTAAACAACACTGCTTCCAATACTACCAAAGTGCACTCTGGAGTTCCACAAGGCACTGTACTCGGACCACTTCTGTTCCTAATATATATCAATAACCTTCCTTCCCGAGTAACTAATACAATTCGGCTTTTTGTGGACGACTGTGTGATATATACCAGAATAAATAGCCGCGACGATCAATTAACCTTACAACGAGACCTTTTAGCTATTGAAAATTGGTGTAGCGAGTGGCAAATGTCGCTAAATGTTCTGAAATGCAAAACCATATCTTTCCATAGACGCGCAAACCCACTAAATTACAATTACTGCCTCCACGGTTCGGTACTCCAACCTACTAACTCGTACAAATACCTAGGTGTACATCTAACAAATGGTCTGACCTGGTCCGTTCATGCTAAATTTGTCGATTCTGCAGCATCCAAAACTCTCGGTATTCTCCAACGCAATTTAAAACTGGTCCCTCCAGAACTAAAATTACTAGCCTACAGAACCTTAGTACGCCCAAAATTAGAATACGCAGCCGCTAACTGTGATCCCCACCAAAAATACCTTGTTCAGGCATTGGAAGTAGTGCAAAATCGTGCAGTAAGGTTTGCATTTTCACATTATTCATCTTTTACGAGCGTAACCCAGCTAAAACAGCGTGCTTCTCTTCAACTTCTAAGTCACCGCCGAAAGCTTGCCCGACTAGCACTCTTTCATAAATATTATTACACACTGTCACCTAACGAATACGTCATACGTCGCGCAAGTTTTTCTAGCCGAAGCAAAAACACTTTCCAAGTATCGTATACGCGCCCAAAAACAGTTACATTTCCACACTCTGTTTTCATTCGCAAAGCCAAAGACTGGAACGATCTCCCGCAGGAACTGGCGCAGATTAGAGATACAGTTCACTTCAGGCAATCGCTGTTAAAAATGCCAGCCGATTGACTTCGCTTAGTTTGCGGGCTTTTCTTTCTCCCCGATAGCACGTTCTCGATTATCTGCATGTCCTTAAAAATTGCTTTTATCCTTCTTATGGCATCTTCAACGTCTTCTTAATTGCTTTTGCTCTTTAGTTTTCCCCTTTTGACCCGCCTACCTACTTTTTAAATCAATTGCTTGTCAAGTTCGTTCATGTCTCGCGTGATTTTTCACCTGTGAATTTTTTATTCTGTGTGTATGCCATAAACTTTTTACCACTCCTTCCGCCTTTTTATTTTTTTCTCCACTTGTGACCCGCCCTCCCCTGCAGTTTTTCAAATCAATTGTTTGTCAAATGCTTTGTTAATACCTCGCGTGGTTTTTTTTGCCAGCGATTTTTTTTTTGAGCTCTCCCCTCAAGTAATGCCTGTCGTCCAGGCCTTTGAGGTACTAAAATAAATAAATAAATAAATAAATAAATAAACTTCATGGCGCAATTCAGCTCTATCGTCTTCATCTATGCAACAAAACAGACACACCCACTTTCATTGAAAACAGCGTCTCCCGAGATACTTCACCAGATCTAACCATAACTTATAATGTCAAGAATGACAAATGGCCCTGCCTAGACGAAACACTAGGAATCGACCATCATATTATAGAACTCCGAATCACTCATCGCAACAACGAGCGGCAAAGTATTGGGATCACCAGATTAACTAACTGAAAGGCCTTCAGAGAAGACTCGCCTACTGAGTCAATCCAAAATATTGACAATTGGGCAGCTGAGATTATCCCGACATTCGCAAAGCACACAAAAGAGCGTCCTCTCACAGCAGATAATCCGGCCATAGACAATCACATAAAGCACTTATGGGATGCTAGAAACGGCGTTGTCTAGAGGTGGAAAAGGCGCAAGACCACCTGGAAGCTACGCAGTCGTATAGCATTGCTCACACAAGGAGCAGAACAATATTCTAGAAAACTAAGCCAGCAAAATGGGAACCAATTCTGCAATACGCTCCAGGGAACCCTCGGCACCCGGAGAACTTGGAACCTTCTCCGTTCCCTCATAGGCTCCAAAGAATCAAAAGGCATGGCTGTGCACAACCTGAAAAATTATCCATAACCACCCCGTAACACATGAAGACTGTTGAAAGAGCTGCAGAAATAATTCGAAGCTCAGGCCACGACACAGGCACTGCCCATACTGGAGTACACTGGTCTACCGAACCCAGGTCTGGATACGCCTTTCACCGTTCAAGAAATTGAAGCCGTGATACAGGGCCTAACAAGGAACACCACTCCTGGACAGGATAAGATCCCCAACAAACTTCTGCGCAATATAGACCCATCGCCCTCGAAAATCTGCTCACATATATGAATAAACAATTGACGAAAGGAACTCTTCCGCCCCAGTGGAAGCATGTGGATATCACGCTAATCCCCAAGACCGCAAAACCCCTCCCACTCAAAAACTTCCGTTCTATTTCTCTCACATCCTGCGCGGGCACACTTTTCGAGCATATGGTTCACAATCGTCTCACCCAATACTTAGAGGACAATAAAAACTTTCCAACCTCCATGTATACATTTCGGCCCAATCTCTCCACCCAAGACATCCTGCTACAGCTTAAAGAAGACATACTAATGGAACTCTCAAACAACCACAAATATTCCATTGTCGCACTTGATATAAAGAGGACATTCCACAATGTCACACACCAAGCCATCCTTCAAGGTCTAGCTACTACCAACTGCGGGCCAAGATTGTACAACTACGTCGTGGCATTTCTTACGAACTGAACCGTCACTGTGCGCATCGGCCACGTGCGATCTGACCATTTTCCAGCAATTCCCAAAAGAACACCTCAAGGCTCGGTTATTTCGCCCCTTCTCTTTAACCTGCTATGAGGGACCTCCCACCCTTTCTCCAAAATATTCCGCATTTCCGACACGCTTTCTACGTGGACGACCTCACTCTATTGACACCCACTGGATCAATCGGAGATAAGGAAGAGGCACTTCAAATGGCAATTGACGCCGCCCAACGATATTTCCAATCCAGAGGACTGGAGTGCGCCCCCAAAAAGTCCGGTTTAATTGCGCTCAGTAAGAGAACTACCCGCAAGACCACACACAGAATATAGGAACCAGAATTATATATAAATATTCACCCTGTCCCTAACGTCGGCCACCTTCGGATATTAGGCGTCATAATACCTAGAGACGGATCTGGCTTCCAAACCATACCACACTTACAGCGCACACTTAACCAGCTCATGCGCATCACCCACCGCGTCGCCAATCGTCGCTTCGGACACCGCAAACACGACACCCTACGCATGGTCCAAGCCATACTTCTTAATGGCACGCCATACCTGGCCCTCAGACCACAAGAAATATGGAAACTCGACGCCACCCTACGCCAGGCCTATAAGACCGCTTTGGGCTTCCGAATCAGCACGGCAAACAAGAACCTTTTGCTGCTAGGGGTCCACAAGACCTGGCAAGAAATACAAAAGGCCCACCACGGATCCCAGATACGCCGACTACAGATCACGCCCAAGGGAAAAGAGGCACTTCTCCGTCTACACTACAACGTCCCACCACGACAAGATCAAAAAATTCGAATCCCAGCAGTCATTCGGCAACACATCCGCGTAGCCCCTGTACCTCAAAACATGCACCCGGTTTTCAACAGAGGGCGCACGGGACGAGCTCGAATAATTCATCAGGACAATCACCATCTATCATTCCCTCGATATACAGATGCATCGCCCTACCCTCATCGGAAAGTGCATACAGCCTGTGTTGTTAACACGCAAGGCACAGAACTGGCAGCAGCGACCGTTCTCACCACTTCCATCGAGACTGCTGAGGAGTGTGCCATTGCCCTTGCTGCAACAACAGACGAGGAATTTCTTGCTGTTATAACTGAGTCACAGACTGCCTGCAGGAACTTTTAAAGTGGCCGCATATCTCAACCCGCACTGTACCTTGTTCGCGAAGTAAGAAGACTACCAGAAAAATAATATCATCTGGTCACCCGGCCACCAGTTCCTCAAAGAAAACGAGGCGGCACACGCCGCTGCCCGGGCTCATACACACCGGGCCGTTACCTCAGAGGAAGAAACCAACGACCGAACTGCTTCAAAGCCAGCACCACTCCACACGTACACCGAAATGTAAGCTCACTACAAAAACGCCAGCCGTCGCTTCCCGACACCTCATTCACAATTAACGCGCGACGAAGAAACCACATTCCGGCCCCTACAAACCAATTCGTATCATCATAACACCCTACTAAACGCTATGTACCCCACCCAATACCCTTCCACCTGTAACTTCTGCCCTGTTTCTGGTACCCCATACCACGTGGTATTAGGAGTGCCAACGGACCCCCTTCTAACCCCAAATCCCAACACTACCTATGAGCAGTGGTTGGAGCAGCTTACCAGCTCCGAGCTCTCCGACCAGCGCCGACGTGAAGAACGGGCCAGATGCCCAGCCAGCGCCAAGGCATATTAGAATAAGAATGCCTTTCACTGGGTGGATGCCCTACGAACATCCTCGTGTTCACCAGTATAAAATAAATGTTCTTCTCTCTCTCTGCACACTTCTTGATTAGTGTGTCACGCTATTTCTTGAACAGTTGAATCTCGTTGTAACGAATTTTTTCGAGACAGTATTTCGTTCGTTATATCTGTTGTAATAGCACAGCTAAAAATCGGTTTAAACCAATCGGTACTCTTTGTCTCGCAAACATTCTTAATATAAAACGCATTATTTTATTTTTTCTACCCACTATATGCAATGTAACTTTTATCTTTCTCTTTCAGGCATTTCATGCTCCATAAACCAAAACAAGCAGTGGAACATTACCAGAGAACAATGTTTATTTTACAAAACAGGCCTGTCTTCCAATTTTGTTCTAGGAAGGATGTCATCTATGTCTTTTGGGTATTCAAAACACCGGGCAAGCTGAAGTTTTACACAAAGTCTACAAACAAAGACGCCTTTTCTACTTCTTCAGTGTCTGACGCTGGGAGTTTTTCCAATCAGTGCACAGCTTACTGGTGAAATAGTTCTTCGTTATAACCGATTGTGCGGGCTGCTATCAAAGTCTCGCTTGTGTTATAAAAAAATACGTGTCATTGAATTTAACCGTGATCAACGTAAGTTCGTAGTAGTTCCCTATAGTCGATAATATGCTATATCAGTGACACCCGCCAAGTACAAAAAAAAACCACGTTGCAAGAAGGTCTGTGCGTCGTGATTCAGTGCTTCCAAACGTTCCTCGCACAATGAATCATTCGGATGGTGCCGTTTACAGTCAAGCAGATAATATACAAGGTGGTTTTGTTTGAAAGAGGTAGTGTTTTATGGTGCCCCCAGCGCTGGTCTGGAAGAAAAAGAATACTTTTTTCACACAGAAAAGTTAAACATTGTAAGTCTAGAAATTGAATACTCCCACAATATAGACTGTTTTCGTGACGTCGACAATGACGTATCGAGAGAAGGGCGTTCTAAATAAAGATAGCCTTCTGAACATGGCTGCTCCCATGTCACAGAATACCGCTTGGTTAGGTTGTTTATTTCGCTCTTCCATACACAGCGCTTTATTACCGCTCAAGTGCAAGCGATCGTATCTTGCTTTTGGCGAGACACCTATTCCTGCCGTATTTAGTGGATAAACACATTTCGCGTTATTAAGCGGAAACTTTGCCTCGACAAAATGGCCATGTAAGGAACCGTGACACCTAAGCCACTTTATCAGTTTTGTGTGAAACAAGTCCAACACGTCCGTCGATTGTGTTAAGCATTGCCCGCTGGCCAAATGCCACCATAAATTCTCTAAGAATAACTTTTTGGTTAGCTACTTCTTTAATTCACCACACTATTGTTACTGCAATAAAAAGAATGTGACCTAAATGTCAGCGCAAATAGCTCTTTTGTCAAGCTTATCAGCCCTGCTAACTTGGCGCTTGCTTTTGCCGGCCTCAGCCAATCGCACAGCATCGCAAATGACCTCATAGGTTCCGTTGCCTGAGGTGATCTTGTTTGTCGCATGGCCATTCCCTTTTTTCGTAACAATACAGCAACTTTGAGCGAACTTTACTTTCAGAGTAGAATCAGTTTCATTCTAACGAAGTAATCTTTCAAACGATCCAAACTTGCCTTTTGTCTCCTGACCCTGGTAAAACCATATATAGCCGCAATGCAACCGTCGGCTGCGTCTGCTTCTGGCTACAAACGAAGTGTCACGAAGGGAGCATATCACTGGCACAAATGGGAGAGCCACACGCTTGGGTATCTGCACTGTGGCATTAGAAGTGGCTAAGCACCTATAATTGTTTGTGCACAGAATGTTTCGCGGACATCATCAGTCAGCTGAAAAACAGTAAAACTTTAGAGATAAAAAACAGAAACTGTTTATTAGGACGTTTAGCAAACTGTTCTGAAACTTTCTAATAAACTTTTTTTCAAACCTCCTGGCCCCAAAAGTTTGCTGAATAACCTTGACTAATTTTATGTTCAAGCAGAATACTAAAATAGCGTGATACACTGCATAGAAAATGGGTAACCTGCTTTTGGTCGCGTCGTCTCACAGAACATCGGCCTACTTTCAAAGTCGGGTAAAACATTGCTGAAAATCAAGTATATTGTGCCGGAATATGGTGAACCTGATGTTGTCGTAGTTCAAGAAATTGATGCAGAAAAAGACGCGAGCAAAAGGAACGCAAATCTTCCGCATATTAGCGCATGCGTTTCAAGAAAGAGCTAAAAGCAAGAAACGGGAACACCAAGAGGCATGGCAGTAAAAGCTCAGGGTTTTCTTGCTAAGATAAATGACTGACCCACTGACGGTGCACGAGCTACTGCGCTGGCCAACTGTATTTGTCAGTGTCGCACAATCGCGCCGGTATATTATTCTTGCCGTTACAGCTACTCTGGGCGATATACCCGTACTCATGCGGCAGTCCACCTACCCATTTATTCTACGTGGGGGCAACCGACGCAACCAGAGGTAGAGACTAAACGGACTATTGGGTACAAATTACAGCGCGTAGCTGTACGTTGTGGCGAATAGTCCGTTCAGGATTTGTGGCCGGTATTGCACCTTGTGTTTTGATCTCATGTGAGATTGCTTTTCTCACATCGACCTCAACGGTAGGTGGCCCAGTTTCGTAACTGGGGCTCTGTCAGTGGGTGAATTGGCTGTTCTTTACAAGCTAACCCGAAGCTTCCAACGGTCGGAGTGCCAAGCCGTTTCTCCCCGTTTCTTGCTTTCCTTGCCCGACCTTGCGTTACATGCCAATTCACGTTCACCAAATTCCAGCTCGATATAAATGCACACAGAATACGCCATTCTCTTTGGCCCACTTGGCGGAGGCCGCTTGGAACGATGGGTGAAGTAGTTTCAACATTCGGACATTTAATTTGTAGGGAGTGGCGTAGTAGGCATGTACTAATGCATTTTCTATATTCTAGAGTACACCCTATAATGTGCGCTAATGCGAATCTACGTTGATAAGCGTGTACGTTCAGGAATGTGATTCAACATGGTTGGCGGAGCACGCGGTCTAATGCTTCCTTCTTTTACTTTCTTAAGTTTTTGCACTCCTCTGGGAATGGCCCTGCTTAACAAGTTGAGTTGTGGTCCGCTCCAAAATTTGTACAAGATCAGCCACTGTGCTTTGGACAACCGCATATTCAGCATTGCTAAGTTAGGCGCATTTAAATCTTAGGTATTTTTGTTTTATAAAGCTCAATTGTTATAACACGCGTTTTATAAGAGGAAACTGGTCTTACAGATCTGCAGGATATCCAGTCGTTCTCTATGTAGTTACATTAAAAGTGGTGTACACTCTGCCAGAAACAACAGGATAGCAATTGTAATTCTTGCAGCGCGCTATCGTGCAAACATGCCCGTTTTGCTTTAGCGTGGCTCTCTGCACCCTTAGCCTCGTGTTGACACACCGGCCTGCTTTACTAACGAACTGGGTGTGCCATAGCAATGGTGCTCAGCACACCATGATTGTGATGTGTGAAACAAAATTTTTATGATGAGTGATTCGACATCCCTATTGCCCATTTCCGTCCGTGTTCTTGTGCCATTTCTGTACAACCTGACAAATATTTGACAGGCGTAAGAAGTATCACGTAGCAACATTATTCCCATTATTCCCAAGCGACATTCATGAAACAACAGCTGCCTTTTTATTTTCGTTTGTTGCTCGAACTCACCATCTCAGCAATTTCAGATTCTCAAAGTACACACTTGCTCTGGAAATTTTCTGAAAACATTTCAAACCATGAACCCGTTTTAGCAGCGTGCAAACTCGACAAAGCCAGAGCATTTTTTCCATTTTGAGGGACCAAAATAGCAATCCTGGAAGTGAGTAGTTACGGTTTGAAGGGAAGTATGTGCCGGCATCAAAGTAGGACAAAAGGCACCACGGGAATATTTAAAACTAAGTAAACATGATGTGGACTTCTGATGTTTCTCTCAATATTTGTGCTTGGAAATGATGTCATGAGTCTGTAAAGAAAGATTATCAGGTTGAGAACAGCCGAATATCCCGACTCTGTGCTCTCTATTACTGCAAAAACACTAGATTTATAAAATCATGAGGGGAAAAATTGGTCAGGTGAAATAAGAAGGAAAAGTTAGCTGTCATGTCAACAATGTCGTAAGGGCTGAGGAACATGGTGATACACCTGAATTTCGGTATGGCATTTTCACAGCCAACAAAGAGTCAAGCATTTGTCCGGGTGTGCGGATATATTACGAAAAGGTGATTTGTGGCGGGCAAGGGCGATGTTTTCTTACGCATGGAAAACATTTTTTTTTCATCCGTCACAAACATCGCTTACCAATTCCCTTTGTAATGTGGCGCCTGGTACATCAATCCAACTGTCTGATGTGTTAATATAAGAGTGAGAGAGCAATGAGCCCCTATAAAGGAAAATGAGTACATGTTCTGTGAGGTATTTTAACTGTGTCGAATCATGTCAGAAGAGAACTTGATGCAGCAACCATCCGTTGTAAAAGAAGTATTTGGAATAGGTGTTTGGGTTACATTGATTAGGTTTCAAGCTCGAAAGGGGTTTCAATGTTTCAGTTACTCAAAATATGCCAACAGAGCCCACGCTTGGGCAGAGCGGCGCCTGGTATCGGCAGCAATGGGGTGCGCCCACATATATTTCGCATTTCCACAACACCAGTGGGTACCTTTTGGGAGTCCAAGCTGTATTCGCTCCAATTCCCGAACGCCGGCGGTTCTGATTTAGCAGCACGGACGGGAGCAAATCCGCTCATTATGTGTCCGCCTCGTGTCGGCGTTTGTGAGCGAACCATTAGGAGATAGCAAGCTGTGTACCTGATAGTTGTATTTATATGTATGTGCACTTTTCATGGTAATTATGTCTGTAAATGTGTTTGGCCTGTCTAGTTCTGTGCCACTGTCTATTTCTGCTACGAGTGAAATTTTAATTGGTTGTTGTGCGTATCTGGCGTACCTTATCCTCTGCTTAGCTCTCTTTTTTGGGCCTACTTTCATAATCTATACATGTTCAACACAACGCACTGCTACCATTCATTTTCCCGATACTCAGCCTGACCTCCACATTTTGTTTACCTCACCCTAATCGCACTTTCCCTCACTATTTCGAAAATACGAAGCACACTGAAACCAGAGATCATTGCCCCTTGGCTCCAGTCTGGCTCATAAGAATAGGTTCATGCAACACCCCAACACGGCTTTAGTCAATCCCAAAAACACCCTAAACCTTTCCGCTCCCGTGCACTCCAAAAATATCAGGTTTCCTTAACTTTGCGCCTTCTTCAAGCAAAATTATCCAAACTGTCCTAAATACTTATTTTAAATTCTGACCCAGTGTGACATATGCAGCACCTAACATTTTAGGCCTAACTCTGACATACAACTCAGCCCTACCATTCTCCAAACCCGTAAGAACCCAGTTTATACAAATCACTTGCACAGCGAGACGGATTGTGGCCAAACACCAAAGCATCAC
Source organism: Haemaphysalis longicornis (assembly GCF_048455015.1). Lineage (NCBI taxonomy): Eukaryota > Metazoa > Arthropoda > Arachnida > Ixodida > Ixodidae > Haemaphysalis > Haemaphysalis longicornis. The sequence goes on from NW_027526385.1 coordinate 200,536,506, forward strand.
GGATAAGCATCACCTCCGCCTCGTACACAATGTTCTACAGCTGCCGTACTATACACCACCTCAACAACCTTAGCCTTACGTCCACCCATCTTAACTCCCATGATTCCCTCCTCCGGAAGATATATATACGAGGACTGCTACTTTTTTTCTCATCTCCTAACTACCATCTCATCAAGTGTGGCATGCAAAACACCATACGCGAATGCCTGGATGCCCACCGAATCTCCCAATTCTCCCGCCTTCCACCCTCTCTCATAGGAGGCCACTTTTATATTTTATAAAAATACCTCTTCTAACATCACAATCTTCCCTCCTGCAAACAGAAAACATACACACAGCATAATCTAAACCTCTGGGGATGTGGGAATGCTTGGAATTGAAATCGCAGACTAGCTAGCCTGTAAGACAAGAACTCAGACACCAGGTATTCGGCAATAGGACATCTGCTTAAACCTATAATACCTAAACAGTTAAAGCTGAATAGATGGGAGTTTTCTAACCCGCAACACAACCTAACAATAAAACCAGGCACACCAATCACCAGGAGCAAACGCGCGACCCGTCCCATCGAGATAATCCCATTAAATTATATGAGACCGAACCACCAGACTTCAATTACTGCAGAAGTGCTTACAATGGGAGCCACGGACGTTTTGAATGCTCGCGTATTACTCACAAAATGTCTGCACGCCACTCAGAAAAAAAGCAGCTCATTTTTCTTAGTCCCACCTGCCTGACCCAGGATACCTCTTTTCCCCACCATCTCGGCCTGGTAACCCACACCAAGAAGGCGCTGGATCCCATCGCTACAGAAGGCAGCCAAGACAATGGCTGTCCGGATGATTTGTGACTGATCCTGAATGAAGTTTCCTCTCTCTTCTTCTATATGTTATCACTGCAAAATTGTACCTCACATCTGCAGCAGCCTACGAATCCGCCCGTTTCTTCGCCACTTCTTTCCAAATGTCCACGAACCCCAGCGACTGGAAAAAGTCAACATCTACACCAAACTGTAACTACATGCACCATGCATGCTATGCACTAATGACGCACCCCGTTCTCTTATACCGGCCCATTGTGTAGCTTTTGCTGGTCAACACCCCCCGCAAACAATACGGCGAATACCATACCGACCACTAACACTACCTGGGCCAAGAACACGCTTATTGCTTTGCGCTGAGACAGAACTCAGCACCTAAATTGGCCATATTTCATTATCTGCAGGCCATCCGCACAATTATGAGAGAAAATATCTCTCCAATGGCCATGCAAATTTTCACCGAAAATGATTCATCGGACATCGCCAAACAGTTGTTGGCCCGACCCAAACAAGCGTATTTGCTAATGAGTTCATGCATGTCCGCGCTCTCGATCATACTGATGAAGTGGTCATTTCAAGACCACAGCTAAAAAATGGCTACGGCTGGCAATCCCCCCTCCCTCGTGCCAGATGGAAAATTACCATCCACTCCCGCATCCGCGGCCCCCAATGCTTACCCCCACCTTAAAACGTCTCGTACGCGGTTTTCATATGCTGCGGAACCTACAAACACTAAGTGGAACCTTTTTGCTTTCCCTACGCGTCTAGCCTACGACGCACTGGATACTCACTATGAGTCCCAGAGTGAATTCCTCGCACTCGCATACCCCCTATTCTCTCTCCATTCTTCTGGGAGCAGATGTTTTCTGTCGAATGAGAGTGAGGTGAAGTCATCATCATTTTTGCGGCCCTATATGTCGCTGTTGCCCTCTGGCCCTTCTTCACCTGAACGCATGAGTGAGAATGACGGTATAAAATATTTCTCTCTCCATCTATTTTCATAACTTGTGGTCACTTCACTGCACGATATCTTTTTTATTCTTTCCCCAATTGAAGCATTTTCTGAACTTAGTACCGCAATTTTGAATCATATAAATGTTTTCTTTGGCCAGGACTATCCACTAAACGGTTTCTTTCCTTAAGAATTTGTTTTATTCATTAACCGCAGTTGGAATACATCATTTAAATATACTGAAAAAGGATATATTTCCTACACATACCGGCAATACTACCACAGTTCCTACTGAATTACTGAATTGTGCCGAAAAATACTTACGCAGTCTATTACCTCAAAAAATAAAAGTTGAAATTTAAGACATGCAATTATTAGTACTATATCCAATCCAGCGTTTAATTGTTTTTAAAGAAAAAATATTTTTCTATTGTCTATCTATGCTACACCAGTGTAAAAGTAAAAGCAAGCAACATGAGTACTTTTACTTTAAATAACGTAATACTAATTATCACGCGAGGAGCAATATGATTCTCAAGCCACTTATGTCCAGTGCTGGATGAAAGCTTCTTCTATAGACCTCCAACTACTCTCATCTTGCCGTGGCCACATCTACTACTTTTCCTCATTTTTTTTATTTCGTCCCTGCTTCAAAGTAACGTCCTCCCTTCTTACCAACTTCCGGTGGCCACCCGGTTACAGATGCGGTCAACCGGTTTTCTTTTCAACCGACTACTTGACCTACTAATGTTTGTCGCTGGTCCAGATTATTTTTTCTTCTTTGTGAGTGGTTATGCTATCAAACGTCGTTCCATGTCCATTCTAGATGTTACGTTTCTTTTCAGTTCACTAGCCAGGTGGTATCACTTCTCGGCTACATCAACAGTGGCAGAACACAATGGCTGTATAATATTCTTTGCGCTGATAGGAGTATAACACATTTTATTTCAGAGTGCTTGGCAAGAATGCAAAAAGCAGATATGAATTGTAGCAGGATTTCTTTCTGGGAGTCTTGGTCAGAATTGGTAACTTTTTCAAGGATTTTCTACACTTCCACGTGATCCAGCTTTGAGAACACTAACGTAAGGAGGACGTCTTAGCATGCCTGATGTGATTACTTTTAAAAGGCAACTTTTATTTTTATTCTGTTTGAAAAGTGTTACTACTGTTGTTAAGGATGCGTGGTTGTATGTGCTCTGCCGGCTCAGTCGATAAGACAACTTTGGCTGCAAATGTCAAAAGGCTTGATTCTTTTCGCTTTTCTATCATGCCACATTTCTTATTATAGCCATCTAAGCACACCCACAAAAAAATTGTCAAGCATCACCCTAGGATGCAGATTGTCACTTGCTTTGCAAGGTAACAGCTCAGGGTGGCATCCATTATTTTGGGAAATACCCTGTGTACAATTGAATATAGGCGTATTTCTCAAGAACTCTGGTAGATAAATTCTAGTTGAAGAAGTCGGGGAAGTGTTTTTATACTTTGCACACCAGTATACAACCAAAAAAAGATTTGTCTAATTATTTACTTGTGTAGTACGATTCTTCTTGTCGATGGAATGTAGGTTTCAATTTTTAAAGCTTTGGACATCATAAAGTTATTAAACAATGGCAGAAGTTCAGACATTTTTGCAGTATTATCTCTCATGTGCACGATTAACGGTACTGTACTCATCAGCAGCTGGTAATACCTGCTTCGTGCTCCTAATTAATTATTGGCCACTGGTAACTTTTCTGCAAAGCTAGCGGTACCATCGTGTAAATATATCAGTATCTCCCAATCTTCGTGTCATTTGCCTAGCTGCCACGTAACAGCTTTTGGCGGAGTCACTGGTATCCGAGATTATCGCCAACCGAGTGCGTATCTCAGTACCTGAGAGCGGGTATAATAAATATGATGGTATCTGAGGGTGTACATACTATCACTCCCGAAAACTTCCTCTTAGTTGCTGTTTAGTTATTCTAAATTTAGTTTCCTTGAATACCACTTGGGGGTACTGATTAGGCATATTGAGCTTCTTTTTTTAAACAGCTTTGACATCTCAACCTGTTCATTTCAGCCTAAAGGAGTCGATTATTTCACTGTACGCTTAAAAATGAGTTTATCCGTCTCCCCAGTTAGCGTGTAAGTGTGGGGAATACATTTAGTTTAACAGATGACAGCCAGAAAGGAAAGTCATGAAGAGAGCCTGATAAACACTTAGTCTTAAGTCAAGAATCATTCTTCACTGGCGATGGCTTCGTCCATCTGAAGCAGACGGACTTCTTCAGGGTAGAGCTGTGTAGCATGGTCTATGACTACTCAGTGCTTTTAAAGTTTAACAGTGAATTGCGAGATTTATTGCTTATGTTTTCTTTGTTGGCACAAGCCGATAGCATTCGTTGCTTGTGCGCTGGGTTTTAGCGTTGTTTAGATATACCAGCTACAAAGCACAGTAGCAGTGCTTGTACACCGGGTTCGGGGGCGAAATTACGCGAGTCAGTCATCTATAGTAACGTCAGATCAGTCCGTGAACTGCACGACGCCGAGTCAAGCACTTTTTGTTCACGGGCGGCCAAAGTGAGCTAATGCTCATAATATTCTATTTTCTATTACTCAGAATGGATCTGAATAAAAAGCAGCCGCACGATTCTAAGGGCCGACTGCCGTTTGCGTCCTTTAAAGCATTAAATATTTCTGGTGTGGCGATAGCTTTGAAAACTCTGGTACGCAAGGACAAGAATATTGTGAGCGCCATGGCACCACATCTCCCAAAATATTCGGGCATATTGTGGGAATAATGTCAGATCTGACCGAAGGGAACACTTTTTCAACGACAGATATGGCCATGGCAACGCGACCCCTGCAGTCGGCAGCCGCCACGCGAACCACGTCCTCGATGTGCGAGAACTATTGTGTTCTGGCGTCAAGGCTGCCAGAACCGAGACACTCGCTATGCTTTCGCAAAATAATATAGTAAGGAAATGAGGGGCTCGTTGAAAAAATACAGAAAGATAGGTCAGCAGTCTACAACGCCAAAGGAGGCATAGGGGTGTGGTTAGGCTCTTTTTTTTTCACTACGGTTATTGAAGTAAACACTTTTTTGAAATATACAGAAGAAAGAAAGAAAGAAAAACACGCGCCCAGAGTGGGGACCGAGCCCACGCCTTTCGATTACATGTCGAATGCCTTACCCATTCGTCTATCTGGGCGACTGTGTTCTCCTTCACTTTCTTTGCTATTTATATTTTTTACTAGAAGTGTATCTGACGATTGAGGGTGGTAGCCAGCGCCACTCTATATTTAAAAAAAGTGTTTACTTCATTAACTGTAGCGAAAAAGAAAACAGCCTAACCACACCCCTATGCCTCCTTTGGCGTGTAGACTGCTGACCTATCTTTCTGTATATATATATATATATATATATATATATATATATATATATATATATATATATATATATATATATATATATATATATATATATATATATATATATATATATATATATATATATATATATATATACATATATATATATAGCGAATCAGAAAATAGGAAATGAGGGGCTCCGTGAAATAAGACAGAAAATAAGGGTTGGCAGTCAAGCGGTATTCTGGAGGTCGTGGGTTCGGATCCCACGCGGCGGGCATTTTTTCACCACTTTCTTTGAGACTCAAAATTCTTCCTCTCTTTCTATGACCCACCACAACCTCCCCTTACTTTCCGAGGTTTTCTTGACTGCCAACCCTTATTTTCTGTCTTATTTCACGGAGCCCCTCATTTCCCATTTTCTGATTCGGTACATGCCTAGCGAGGGCCTCTGTTCTGGCAGTCTTGGTGCCAAAGGGAGCTTAAGAGAGTTCAGCGCTGGTCCACCACTCCCGACATGTCGTAGACACTCGAGTCACGCCCCGGGGGTTAAAAAGAAGGTCCCCTTAACCCCGAGTAGTCCGAGTGGCACTGGCTACCACCCCCAAGTGTAGGAAACAAAAATATCTTAACATAAATACCGGAGAAAGTGCTGGGGAAACATCCCCGCCGGTAACGTAGTGCTTATCGCACCAGACCGTAATTCTGGACGTTGTGAGTTCGGATCCCACCCGACGGTCATTTTTTCACCACTTTCTTTTCGACTCAAAAAAATCTTCATCTCTTTCTATGACCCACCACAACCTCAGCTTTGCTTTCCAAGGTTTTCTTGACTGCCAACCCTTATTTTCTCTCCTATATATATATATATATATATATATATAAGAGAAGAAAAACTTCGAACAAGGTAAAAGCACGATTGTGGCCTACGTTTCAGCAAAGAGAACTTGCTTTCCTCAGGGCCCTGAGGAAAGCAAGTTCTCTTTGCTGAAACGTAGGCCACAATCGTGCTTTTACCTTGTTCGAAGTTTTTCTTCTCTTGTGTTCTCTACCATCTTCAAAGTTCTACTACTCCCTGGATTTTATATATATATATATATATATATATATATACATATATAGCAGAACAGAAATATACGGGACGCGGGACTCGGTAAAGATACATATCAAGGTTGCAGTCATCATTGCCAGTGCTATTCTGCTTTTTTCGAAATATTTAATATGGCCAAATGACGTGTGCTTCTCACGTTTCTTTGATACATTGATAAAATAGCGAAAATATAAGTCGAGAAAAAATCCGCCGTTTTTCCGGGACCGGGACACCAACCCACATCAACGCATAACCCTTGCGGTGCGGTCGCCATTACGCTATCCCGCAGCGGCTTCTCTCTCGACTTTAAAGCGGGGGTTTATATTTAGAAGAGCTCTGAGGCCGGTCAATTAGCGCCACCCCTCGACTACCGCGGGAGACGTAGAACGTCTTCTTTCCCAGCGGCCGCCACGTAGACCATGGTCGGAGGTCGGGGTTAGCAAATGGCATATCCGAACTGCTGGAGCCTGTGCCTCGTAATGCAGGTAGCAGAACAGAAAGATACGCGACGAGGGACTCGGTAAAGATACATATCAAGGTTGCAGTCGTCATTGCCAGTGCTATTCGGCTTTTTTTGAAATATTTAATAGGGCCGAATGACGTGTGCTTGTCACATTTCTTTGATAAATTGATAAATAGGCAAAAATATAGGTCGAGAAAAAATCCGCCGTTTTTCCGGGAGCGGCGGATTTTTTCTCGACCTATATTTTCGCCTATTTGTCAATGTATCAAAGAAACGAGACAAGCCCACGTCATTTGGCCCTAATAAATATTTCAAAAAAAAGCCGAATAACACTAACAATAACGACTGCAACCTTGATAATATACATATATATATATATATATATATATATATATATATATATATATATATATGTTGATATAGGACAGAACATAAAGGTTGCCAGTCAAGAAAACCTCGGAAAGCAAAGGGGAGGTTGTGGTGGGTTATAGAAATAGATGACGAATTTTTTTAGTCGAAATGAAAGTGGAGAAAAAAAAGCCCGCCGGGTGGGATCCGAACCCACAACCTCCAGAATACCGGTCTGGTGTGATAACCGCTACGCTACCAGCGGGGCTGTTTCCCCAGCACTTTCTCGGGTATTTATGCTAAGGTGTTTTTGTTTCCTGCACTTGGGGGTGGTAGCCAGCGCCACTCGTACTACTCGGGGTGAAGGGGAGCTTCTTTTTAACCCCCGGGCCATGACTCGAGTGTCTACGACATGTCGAGAGTGGTCGACCAGCGTTGAACCCTCTTAAGCTTCCTTTGGCACCAAGACTGCCAGAACAGAGGCCCTCGCTAAGCATGTAGCCAATCAGAAAATGGGAAATGAGGGGCTCCATGAAATAAGACAGAACATAAGGGTTGGCAGTCAAGAAAACCTCGGAAAGCAAAGGGGAGGTTGTGGTTGGTCATTGAAAGAGATGAAGAATTTTTTTAGTCGAAAAGAAAGTGGTGAAAAAATGCCCGCCGGGTGGTATCCGAACCCACGACCTCCAGAATACCGGTGTGGTGCGATAACCACTACGCTACCGGTGGGGCTGTTTCCCCAGCACTTTCTTGGGTATTTATGTTAAGGTGTTTTTGTTTCCTGCACTTGGGGGTGGTAGCCAACGCCACTCGGACTACTCGGGGTGAAGGGGAACTTCTTTTTAACCCCCGGGCCGTGACTCAAGTGTCTACGACGTGTCGAGAGTGGTCGACCAGCGTTGAACCCTCTTCAGCTCCCTTTGGCACCAAGTGTGCCAGAACAGAGGCCCTCGCTAATCATGTAGCGAATCAGAAAATGGAAAATGAGGGGCTCCGTGAAATAAGACAGAACATGAGGGTTTGCAGTCAAGAAAACCTGCGAAAGCAAATGGGAGGTTGTGGTGGGTCATAGAAAGAGATGAAGAATTTTTTTAGTCGAAAAGAAAGTGGTGAAAGAATGCCCGCCGGGTGGGATCTGAACCCACGACCTCCAGAATACCGGTCTGGTGCGATAACCACTACGCTACCGGCGGGGCTGTTTCCCCAGCACTTTCTCGGGTATTTATGTTAAGGTGTTTTTGTTTCCTGCACTTGGGGGTGGTAACCAGCGGCACTCGGACTACTCGGGGTGTAGGGGTATTTTGGAGGTCGTGGGTTCAGATCCCACCTGGCGGGCATTTTTTCACCACTTTATTTTCGACTAAAAAAATTCTTCATCTCTTTCTATGACCCACCACAACCTCCCCTTTGCTTTCCGAGGTTTTCTTGACTGCCAACCATTATGTTCTGTCTTATTTCACGGAGCCCCTCAATTCCCATTTTCTGATTCGCTACATATATTGATATATATATATATATATATATATATATATACTCACATACACACATATACACCAAAAAACAATGTTCATTGCCATTAGTATTCGACTACTTGATGGTGCTTTGTAGCACTATATGAGATGAATGCCATTTTTGTATGCTACCGGAATGAAAGTAGAGAAACATTCGCCGTTATCAGAAACGCCAATCCAACATACCATCCCCACTTAAGCCGTGCGGTGCGCTACCAACTCCGCTATTGCGCCGGAAAATTTCAGGTTAGGAGACCACCTTCAAGTAGCCGAATAGCACTGGCAGTAAGGACGGCATCTTTTATGTGTGTTCTACCGGAAACTCGTCCTATACATTTCCGTTCTGCACGGTGCATTACGGGGGTTTCAGCTACAGCATTCCGGAAATGACATTGGCTTGAACGAGCATTAGACGCAATTTCACATGGTGAGCCGGTGGGATAACAAAAGACGCTCCGTGTCAGCCGCGGTTGTCGAAGAGTGGCTCTATTTGACCAGTCTCTGAACCTTCCTGAAATATAAGCCCCCGCTGAAGTCGAGAGGAAATCCACCGCCGGGATTACTCATTTCGTAACACACCACACGCAATATGCGAAGGTCGTGGGTTTGTATCTCGCTTCCGATAGCTGCAGTGTTTTTTCGCAACTTGATTTCTTTATTCAGGTGTTATACAAAAATGGCAAACACCTCATTCGGCGTGTACAATTACAGAATCCCCCGTCCGATACATGTCTTTTCTTCACCATATATATAGGGCAGGAAATATAGTTTGGCAGTCAAGAAAAGCTTGGAAAGCAAAGGGGAGGTTATGGTGGGTCATAAAAAGAGATGAAGAATTTTTTGAGTCGATATATATAATATATATATATATATAGATATATATATATATATAAATCTAGAAGGTGCCCTTCACCCCAAGTAGTCCGGGTGGCGCTGGCTTATTGGTAGGTAATAAAACAGATAAAGAATTTTGAAACAAAGAAAGTGGAGAAAAAATGTCCGCCCAGTGGGATCGCAACCCACGACCTCCAGAATATTGGCCTGGTGCGATAACCACTACGCTACCGGCGGGGAAATTTTTCCCCTGCACTTTATGGGGATTTATGCTACGTATTTTTTTTTCCGTGCGATTGAGGGTGGTTGCTAGTGCCACTCGGACTAGTCGGGATGAAGGGGACCTTCTTTTTAACACCCGAGCTGTGACTCGAGTGTCTACAACATGGTCGACCAGCGTTGAACACTCTTAAGCTCCCTACGGCACAACACTGCCAGATCAGAGACCCTCGCTATGCATGTACCGAATCAGAATAGAAAATGAGGGGTTCGTTGAAATAAGACAGAAATAAGAATTGGCAGTCAAGGAAACCTAGGAAAGCCAAGGGGAGGGTGTAGTAGGTCATTGAAACAGATAAAGAATTTGGAAAAAAAAAAGTTGAGAAAAACTGCCCGCCAGGTGGGAACCGCGCTACCACGCGCTCAAACCTGCGGCAACTAGCTTCGAAAACTCGGTGTCTATGTCCAGAAGCAAGCGTTTAAGCTTCCTACTTCACGTGCAAGCGCACGGAAATTCGTAAGAACAGTACTTGAGACGCCCTACCATTTCTGTATAAAAAAGCAGGGGTGAATGCCGAGCACTTACACATATTTCTTGAGCTTCCGATTGCTTCTCTAAATTGGGCGTGAGCAGGCACTAAGAAACGATATATTATATAAACTTTGCAACGTATCTTTAACTTGTCTGAAAATGTTTTCTAGGGATGATACTTCTTTGCCGCCATTACAAAAAAATGTCACTCGTCTCTTTCCCACCAAGCTCTTAAGGTCTTCCTCTCCCTTATTACAGTTCTACTGTTAAAACACTGGGGGATTGCCTGTCAGTTCAATTTTTTCTTGTTCCACTGCTTGGGAGCCATTTACTAGAATATTTCCTCCGCGTCTTATTTCGTATGCTCCCTCGAGCTGGCGCTTGCCCATTTTTAATTTTTGGTAACGTCTTCTGCTCAAGACGTTTTGTGTTTGCTGACAATATTAACATGAAGCCATTAATTTCTGCCTAAACGATCACAACAATTAGGACGTGTGCTTTGGTTTTCTGCCTCAAACATGCTTTATGTGTATTTTTTCAACGATGTTTAAATGTATGAACGCTACGTCTATATGTAGTCATTTGGCAAAGTTATGTCTACCCCTATCTATCATTTGTGTGTTTACCTTTTAGCCGTGAGGTTGAAAATAGGTAGAGATATGCATAGGGAGACAGACAGACGTACCATAAATTTATAGTTTATTATTCTGAGAAACACTGCTCTCACTGTAGGGTAACAGGAGGAAATGCGGTGGTTATGGTAATTGCCGACTCCTAGACACAAGAAAACAATTCCTGAAAATGAACAAGAATTAGAAAACAATGCTGTGATAAAGGCTCCGTTCATTGTAATGGATGAGATAGGCCTTTTTTTTTCGGAAATTGAAAATTCGGCAATTTTATAATAATGTAGAGATAGGACCAGGGATTACCCTGACTTCTAAATGTCTCTTGATATCTAGTGGAAATATTTATAATAATTTGTAACGGTAATGAAGACCACCATTTGCGTCGCCCCTACTTCAGCAGGAACCTGCTAATCAGTGTTCAGACACTCTCTGACTTCCTCCACGTGTCTACATGAATGGGTGCGTTGCGAATCTCTCGTGACCTCGTTTCAGCTAAGCCTCCTTACAACGCTCAAAAGCTAGTATAGGCGCTTTAGCACTTGTTAAAAGCGACACCTTGCACGGTCAGGGCAGGGTTCCCTTAATTTCTGCCAGGAGCATAAAAAGGCGAATTATGGCCCCTAATCTTGGTGGAAACTGTTCATACAGCCCTTACGTTTGGTTAACATCACCCATCTACTTTAAAATTTATTTCATAATGAAGGCAGAAAGATGTCTAGAAACGTACTCTCTCATAATTTGTTGTTACCAGGAAATATTGCCAAGTAAATATCAATATTGCAGCATAATTCTTATGTGGTTAGACTCTCTGTAGTGTATAAGCATAAATTAGTGCAGCCGCGAATAGTTTAATGGTTATTTTTGGGTAGCAAAAAGGTTCACAAAAATGTACAGGAATTAATCGCGCAAAAGCAACGCCAATATATAATAATGGAGTGTATAAAAAATGTTCAGAAACTAGTTTTTCGTCTTACTAAAGTGTGCTTAAGAAAATCAAGCATACTTCTATAGAAGAAGTGGGGCCTGCTTTTTTTTACTGAGTAAACATTACCGTAGTAGTAACGAATTGTTGAATACACGATGAAACACGAAATGATAAACTAAATGGGAGATTTACCTCTGAAGACTGAAAAAATCAATGTTTTTGTTGGCTGATCACTTACAATTCATGTCTTTATAGACAGTCTGACTTTTCAGAAAGTGAGGGTAATCTTACAATAACTGTGTGGCAATTGCTGTTAGGTTTGTTTCAACTATAATAGGTCCATATTGTAAGTTGCACGTAGTACTCCCATTTACTAGTTCACTAGTACTCACAGTTAAGCCATTACTGCTTGCAATAAACCCAAAAAGACCTTCATTGTTGGCGTGTAGCCCACTCAACAGTTTACATAAATTGTACTCGGTCCAGATTACGGTGGTGTGCTGTTCGGAACAGAAAGGTTTTCTTTCCTCCACCGAATAATATGTTGTACGTGTTTGTGAACTAGCACACAAAAGTTTTTCTACAATTTGCGTAACTTGGTGTGTAAGTGGGCCAGAGAAATGTTTATTGTAGTCCATGTAATATCAAAGTAATTTAGGAGTTCTCCCGGTTTTTTATAGGAATGCTGAATTATTATAGAAATACACCTTCCAGAGTTTGGATAGGACTTTCGCACCATAAAGCAATACATATCAGTGAAAAAAAAAAAAAACGTAAAATTTTCACCATTAAATAATCACTGCGAACGTACAAACGGCTACACACTGAGACGTTACACTAATGGGTTAGCATTTCTTTGTTACGTAATCAGACGGAAATTGTCTTGACAGATTAGAAACTGACTGAAATACCCCATGGTCCAATTTTTAATGCACAGAGTAATTATTCAAACAAGTAAATGGTAACGCTGCAGATTCGCGTGGGTTTGCCTGCAGAGAATGCGACAACGCTGGTATTTTCTTGCAAGCTTCTATATATCGTCAGCTCTTAGAGTGCAGTAGTTAAGTGTGGAAAATTTTAATCTAGCGGACGAAATATTTATTCAGCGATTGTTTTCTCTATGTGGTGTGGATGTCTTTTTTTTTAGCTTTTTATAATCTTCTCTCTTTTCACGCATGACTTCCCGACCACGACACTCCAACAAAAGTTGGAGCAAAGCTAAACTCATCGTGTTTGGAGGCTGCACAGTGCCTGCGCCAGCTCTGTTATCAAAGTATGATGCTATCTGTTCAGCTGAACCAGTAACAAATGCTTTTCGTGCTTCCTGTGATACTGTGTAAAGAACTGGCTATCTTATCCCACCAGACGCAGATGCTTGAAATATTGAAGCATCAAATACACCCCCAAAAGTTTGAAGGCGTGAAGTCTACAAAACGCAAGTTTGGTTCATTCGAAATATTGCCGCGGTAGAATCATGCCTACAACTCCTTTAACGTAAGCTTTTCTAAAAAGGCTACGAAATTGGAAAAAAAGAGAATGTCCATTCCACCCACTAGCTCATTTCACGCTACAGATCCTATGATATCGTAAGCCCCGCCATGGGACTGCCTGAACCCAGGAAAAACAAACGCTTATTTGGCTGGACCTATAAGATTGCAGAGAGGGCATTTCCGCTTAAATTACGGGCACAATCATTTTATACCAATAACAACTTTAGGGGCAACAAATAATGGTATGAACGAAAATAGAAATTTGATAGTGCCAATAGGTGGTGGTATTGGTACTCTGGGCGCTATACTTTTTATAGCTCCGCAGCAGTGCGGCGCCTTGAATTTTTCTCAGGCTACACTAGGCAATTAGTGTAGGCGAGCTTGTCTTTAGTTACCCTATTCGTCGGACATGCCCCTGTTTAACCAAACCATTAGTACCTACCACGACAAAAACAAGCCAGGCACAAATACGGTCAGAAACAAAAAAGGTATAATGACGCCATCTAGGAGAACTGGCTACAAACAAGACTCCTCCATGTCAACACAGCGCGTCTGCGCAATAGCCTACCTGTGCTGCCCACGACTGCATGCGGAACAACGCAGTTGAAGTTTGTTTGAAGACCCGCCTCCTGACGTAAGCGCAGATGTAAAAACTACATCCTTTAGCAAGAGCAATGATATGTGAACCTAAACTGACAAATTTCTCGGTGAATAAATTGGCAATTGCTGCGGCAGAATATGCTGGGGGTACAATGAAACTCAAATCTTACGATTAAAACAAACTTGTATTATGTCTGCTAGGCCCGTTTGAAACTTTGCTCAGTGCAAAGCAACGTTTCTATTGGGCTTCCTCTGATTACGTTTTGGTTCGGATAACAATGATCTATAGTGGTCAGCTCAACCTGCCGCCGAAAAAGGAACAAAAATGTGGTGGAGCATGTCTAAAAAATAAGTAGAAGTCCTTATGTTAATGAAGATGTTCATCAACATAGATACAAGAGCACACAAATGTTTTAAAAAGTTGAAATTGCAAAGTGGGTTTTCAAGATCTTAATTGTCCTGAAGGATTTTTTCGTCCTTGGTAAAGCCTTAAATGTTGGTGTTCTCACTGGGCCAGGTTGGGTGAAACGTCCGTTATCGGGTAATCACGTGGTCCTGACAAATCTCAATATTTATCTCTGACTGTGACACCGGCGACGCGAGGTCAAACTTCCTGCTCGAGAAAGCGGTGAGCCCCATACGCCGCAGTCTTTTTCGTTGGCCAGGGCTTAACTTCAAGCTTCGCCAAAAGCCTTAATTTGCTTGACACAGATAGGATAGAGCACGCGCCATTTCGGCTGAAGACGTGCTTCAATAGTAGCCTTTCGTAACAAAAATGCATAATTCAATACTCATCGGAACTGAAAAATACAGTAGTATTTTACTTAATTTTTTGGCTTGATGTTTAGAAGCATCTAATAGCAACACACTAAAAACGAGATTTGGTGAGGTAGCCTGAGCATTGTGTATTTTCTGCATTGGGATTTAAATATACAAGTAGTCGGCTGTGTAAAACGCTTGTCTGCCGATGCAAGTGAGACAAGATGGGGTAGATGCAGTTGGTAGCATGAGGGGCGGAACAGGGCTTGGCGAAGCAGTCTTTCTGTCTAGAGAGCTGAAACCACAACACCGAGGGGGGGGGGGAATAAAGGAGGCGGAAGATTTTGTTGCACAACGTTTTCACTGTGGAACTTGGTTATTGTGACAGTCTGCTTGCACAACACAAAACAACAGAGCACGCACATATTAGCAGGGACACATAGCTTTGTCACTGCTGTATCTATGTGCCCTTTTGTGTCTTGTTCCTGTGCTTAGTGCATGAAGAATTCCCCAACAGTGCATGCACAGATTCAAGTGCAATGCCGACAAGCTGGGTAAGGAATTTAAAGAGAGTTAACCCAGTTTAGATTGCGTACTGCGAACTGGATGAATGGTGAAGATTAGGTGGATAGTTAGAAAAAAGGTGGCAGCTATAGGGTATTTAGAGCTAGGATGCCATAAAAATTTTCCACTACCAATAGCGCCCCCACCCTCTTTGTTACAAAAGGGCAGCCAACAAACTATCCTGATAACTGTGAGTAATTAGTGGTAACATTCCCTTTTTCAAGACCATTTTCTCTAAGATAGGGCTATGTGCCACGAAGATGAAGAAGAGAAGAAGAGAAAGAGAATTTCGACCAGTTAGACGGGGTCCCAGTGGACGTTGTGTTCTGGCGTCACCCTGCGGTGGTCGTGAGTCGTGAGCAAGAGGGTATACTGCGGACGAGACGCCGCTGTTCCACTACCGGTTGACCGAACGTGGTTCGGTCAACCGGTAGTGGAAAACTCGGCAGCCCCATGTACGACCTCCGTGAGCCCCGACAATTTCATTCTCCCATTTGGCGATGGTCGGGACAATTTAGATGCTTATCTTATGGGGTTTGATGGAATAGCGCTCGCGCAACAGTGTCCGGAAGATAAATGGGCTGTTGGACTGAGCATGAGTTTGACGGGAGACGCTCTCACAGTCCTCGGGAGTCTGACGCCAGATGACTCTTTTAATTACCAGAATATCAAATTGGCTCTTCCCCAGCGATTTTGATTTCGTGCTTAGGGCTATAATGACAAGCTCCGTGATGCCATGGCCGAAGATGGAAAAACTGGATTATAGTTCGCGTCCCTCCTGTCAGGATGGTTTGATCGGTGGATCGAGACGCTGGGAGTACCAAAGACATTTGAGAGGCATGTTGAGGCGTTTTGTACCGCCGGATAGAATTCAACCCTCATGTAGAACTACTTCAACACGACCCAATGAAACAGAAAGGTGGTGGTCAAAAACTAATAAAGCTGAACTTGATGAGTTTGCAAACTCATGTAAACAACATGAAAACCTTCCAGTGCAACGAATGCATCTACGTTAGGCCCCCACCATCTCTTCAACATAATCATACCGTTATGTGGGAGTTCTCATCACAGAAAATCTATTATGGTCTGAACCAACCGAAAAACTTGCTGTTGACGCATCCAAATCCCTTGGCTTTATAAGGTCTGTTGCCTCATGTCCTTCATCTAATATGCAACACGCCTATGAAATGTTCGTCAGGAGCAAACTAGAATATGCATCATCATTCTGGAACATTCACCAAGCGTATTTCACCAACTCCCTCGAAACTGTGCAGAATAGCGCCGCTTGCTTCATCGCTTCCAAATATAGCCCTCACAACGGCATTAGCAACATCAAAGCATCTCTTGGAATCCCCGCACTTACACTCCGCCGCAAGGATACTTGACTTTGTCTCTTCCATTCCATTTTCATTATCTTCCATCCCTCCACACCACAATCCTAATACCCCCAACGCGTTCGTCGCTGTGCCTTTTTAACACCCACAGCCTTCAGCGCTTACATGGCATCACTAATGCTTTTAACAAATCTTTATAACCAGCTGAAATTGAGGCTTGTAATTCCCTACGCAATGCAATTGCAAATGAGCGCGATTCAGAGAAAGTTCGGCAGCATTAAAACAATTTTTTCCGCAGTTAATCACAATTTTTCTCCTTTCTTCGTTCTGCAATCGCTAATCGAACCATCACTATGTACCTAATTTACTGCAATTGTACAACTTCAAACTTTTCTTGTATAGCAATTTCCGCTTAACCAGTGGAAATATGCCTGTTGTGTGTTTATGTATCAATACCGCATAAAATGTAAAAAATGTGCCTTTTGTACTTCTGTGTTTATCATGTGTGTTTTTTGTGCAATACCGGCTAAAATGTGAAAAATGTGCCTTTTGTGCTTCTTCGTGTCAATCGTGTGTTTTATAACCATGTTTTATGAACTTCCTTACTGATTTTGACGCTCCCGCTTCTGTAATACCCCGAAGGGTTCTTTAGGAGAAATATAAATGATGATTATGAGTGTTGGACATCGCGCTCCTGATTGCCGTATGATGGGGCAAGCTTCGAGCGGCTGCGAAAGCGGCAAACTAGGCCACAAGAGCTAGATCTGCAAATCAAGATAGCCCCATCCCATGCACGTTTCCGCTTGCGTAGTAGCGAAATGAAGGAAAAGGAGACGAGGTATTTATCATAACATGCATATTTCTGTCCCAATTCCACTGAATATCTTTGGAGGAGACGTACCTTAACCAGTACGCTCCGCGGACAACTTACCTGTAGAGACAGGTCAGATGTAAGGGAAATACATAACTGTGCGGCGGGATTCAGGAAGTAACGCCACAATTTTACCCAAGAGCTTGTGCCAGATACGTGCCTGACAGGTCAAGCCACCGTAGTGTTGTTTGTGGACAAGGCAATACAGTCTTCTGAGAGGCGTATATAAAAGATCCATACTCTGTACGTTTCAGGCCGCGACCTACCCAATTTATGACTTCGTCCTGGGTAACCCCCCCCGGGGCTAGAGATTCGTGCGATCCTGACCGGAACTTCACGCAACAAGCACAGCACGCAGGTGAGATTAAGAAGCAACGTGTGCCCCGCCGTAAGCACAGCGACACTAGAGACAACAGGTCACTCGAAGTAGTCTCCGTTGTCAAGGCAGATACCTTAACAACAAAGACTTCACATTCGCTGATGTGGCAAGAGAGGAGATGAAGAAAAACCAATGTGAAGATAGAACTCTGCGTATTTGCTTTGAGAGCAAAGACAAGGAAGTCATCTCGAGGGAGCAACACCTACCTATTCTTCAAAGAGGACGATTTGCTGTACCGACGATGCCACATATCATCGGGTCAACAGTACAAACAACTGGTACAGTCTAGTCCACCTATAAAAATACACGAGTTAAAAGAAAATTCTATCGTTATAACCGATGATTATTATAGGCGGGTTGATAAATAAAAATACAGAGAAGAGCTCAAAGCATTTTATTTGCAGGAAAGCAAGGTTGTACTTCTACCGATTTGTGGAAAAGAAGCCATAGTCTGTCAGCTTTGTTTGCGGCACATAAATCTTGCGCACACCTTTTTTAAGAGTATTTATAGGTGCTTCACTTAGTTGAGTCAAGGATCCTGGGTGGAAACGAAGTTCCCGAGAGGCTATAATTCATTTGGTCTTCTGTGAAGGTGCTACCCGAGAAGTCTGTGCAACCGCGTCATCAGAGCCGTCAGTGCCTCCGCTGGCCGTAGCACGTATCCGCGCAATGATCGCCTCTTCAGTGAGGCACTCAGAGATTTCCAAAACAAGGACCCTTACGTTTCATACATGGAAAAACGGAGGTAGTTGAAGAGGCACCCAGCCAAATTCAAAGTAGCAGGCATGGCGGCGGAGCAAAGCAGTGGCATCGGGAGGGGTGTGGACTCGTTGACTCATTTTGTGAGGGGTGGACGGGATGCGAGGCCCATCGCGGCGCGTGGTGTCGGCGTAGTTGGCGTAGAGAACCGGTGGCAACTCGCATTTGGGTGCTTGCTGTAACCCAAATCAATTGTTATATCCGATATCGCAGCCCTGGAGCAGTGTAACAAGCACCTAATTTTCCCATGGAAAGCACACAAAAGCGGATGGTGCCGGAGTGGTTCATCATCTTATTCGATATATTGTTATAAACAGTATCGTTATCAGTGGACTCGAATGTATTTCCAAAACAATTCCGAGACTCTGTGCTGTAGACCGCCCATAACAACTTAAACCCTTCTACTAAGACGTTCGGAAGAAAATAGAAGCAGTTCTTAACGAATTTTACTGCCAAATATCAACGCCCATATTAAGACATTCGTCAGATCTTGCAGTGTCTGTAGAGCGGACGGCTCCAAATCATGAAGTTGGTGCTGTGCCTTTGTGGATGACGCCAATTTGTGTGACAGTGTTGTCTTACGAACTGACGAATGCGAAAATATATAGAAGCCGGCCTACTGCAAGAGCGCCTGCTACTAATGTTTGGACACTATTTCACTCTACAGTACATTAGGTTAGTAACAACGTTTGGGTGATTTCCCCAGTAGAGTGAGAACATCCACGTTTCATATTTCACCGCGAGTGCGTTTTTCTTATTGGTGGAGAACTGTGGATGTGAAAAAGTGTGTCTTCGCCAACAACTTGGTAAAGTGGACATACATTTGAAGCAGTAGCGGAAACTTTCCGTTTTTGAATACCATTTCTTCATAGAAGACGGCAAAAATCTATGGTGGGACTATGTGCCACGAAGATGAAGAAGAGGAGAAGATATAGACGATTAATTTTGTTTCAGTATAGAATAATTTCCAATCTTGATTCCTCAAACACAAGAAGAAAAAAGCTTCCTAAATTTTCTAACTTTTCCTCGAATCATCCACCTAGGCACCAATCTCATTCGAATAGGCGACTGTTGTTTGGCCGATCCCCTGATTGGGTATGCGAAAATATAGTGAAGGAACAACAACAACAACAACAACAACGATTCCGACCAAGGAGATGTTGTCATGGTGGACGGGCTGTTCCTTCCTCGCGATGTGCGGTCGAGAGTCATGAGCAAGAGGGTAGCTTGCGGTCGAGACGCCGCTATTGAACTACCTGGTGCGCGACAGTGGTTCCATTGCGACGGGCTTGAATGCAACGGCCCGAAAATAACAGCACAGACCAGCGCCCCATGTCCCGACCACCTTCCAGGAAGACCCACCGGCGCGCCGACGAAGCTGCTGCCAGCCTGCACACTCGCGAGCAGCTCGTCCAACCTGTGAGATGTTAAGTTTCTTCCCACTTTAATTCCGTTGAAATGAACTCGTATTTTTTTAACAGTCGGTTTCGCTATTAGTAAGCAGCCTTCTTTATTTTTTTCCCTTAGCTTTTTTATTCCGCGTGTTTCTGCCATAACCCAACCTTATAAAATATGCCGGTTCCAGTTGTTTTCAATGTTTCTATGCCCTGTCCTACTAGTCTCCGGTCCATAACGTTTTGGATCGTTAGGAATCAGTATTCCATCACAATCACATTTATATGGTCTGTGCTTACTTTACCACAACTTCTACTTCGGTAAGAACAGTTCCTAGTTGGGTGGCGAGATGGGCTAGTTGTACTTGCAACTTTGGGAATAGAAGTGAACAGGACAAGCGCTGACATTCAACTCGAATAAGTGGGAAATACGTCTGAACTACTTATGTATACACAGAATCCTCCTCCACCAAGCAATGTGCCCACGCCAGCCAATGACATACAAACACGACCAAAACACTACACTGAAGAGAGCGCTTGTCCTGTTTACTTTTTCTTATTTGGGTCCCTGTTGAGATTGGTGGTAGTTGCGACACCGCACACCCCGAGCTCATGTCGGTTGGACCTACCCATGCACCGGCTGTCCGTTGGTAAGCCCTGCCCCGGGAAAAGCTCATCGTGATGGCTGAGCCGAAGCCGGGGTAGTTTTCTATTTTCACGTCTCCTCTGATGTGGCACACGTCACTTAGGCCCTCGTATATCGCAGACGGTGGTCCTGTTGCGACCCCCCGGGGGAATCAGCTGTCGCCTTTTCCTGCTTCCCCCGACCTTTTATTTTTCAATCTTCTGTACGATCACTGCCCTGTCATCGCCTCTTTTTCTTATTTCCACACATTTCCAGGTGTCAAGGTTAACCCATGCTAAATAATCAATTTTGAGTTCTTAAAGGGGGTATTGCAGGCGCATATGCCTAAAGTGTATCTAGTGCGTTCCCAGGTTTGGCTCGTTGGCAGTAAGCAAGAACCCCCTTATCAACTGATTTGACTTATGTCAATATCGAGTGATCGTCCTCGAAAGCAGGCGAACAATGAAATGGTACAGCAGTGGTTCCAACCAAAAAAGCCAGAAAATACTGTTGTTCCACGTCTGCACTCTGAAAAACCATGCATGTGAATGAGACGTCTCTCACCATTCTTGGCAGCCTAAGTTCTTACGAGTGAGATAGTTAGTTTACATAAAGTAAGCAAGATCGGAAGCGGTAACCTTCTCTTAGAAGCAGAAGACGCAGATCAGTTTGCCACGTTGACCAAAATAACTTCTGTTGGTGTCAACCCTGTGAGACAACTCCCCACCGATCAAGAAACAAACACTACCAGAGGTGTTCTCTGCGATGACGACTTGACGAACTTGGTTGATTAAGAACTCCTGGAAGGGATAAGGTATAGAGGCCCAGGATGTTGTGAATGTTCAACGAATCAAAGTATGTTGAGATGGGGAGAGAATTCCAACAAACCGTATTATCCTCACATTCATGACCAGTGCACTGCCCGAGTCTGTCGATGCAGGCTATGTTAACATCCGTGTCCGTTTGAACATAAGAAACCCACCATGGAGCTACGAATGCGGAAGATTTGGCCACGGTTTCTCGAGCAGCCGACCCGAGGCACCATATCCAAAGTGTATCATACAACCACACGTCTGACACCTGTGAAACTCCACTTCACTGTGTAAACTTTGCAGGAGAGTGGACGGCGTACTCGTAGTTATGCTCCCAATAGAAAACACAAAAAGGAAAAAAATTGCCTGACGTTTATGATAACAATAGTTTTCGGGAAGCATGACAAAGACTGTTCCTAAGACACAATACCTTTTCCAATGTAGCGCTACGGGGATAGGCTAAAGTGTATCTAGTGTGTTCCCAGGTTTGGCTCGTTGGCAGTAAGCAAGAACCCCCTCATCAACTGATTTGACTTATGTCAATATCGAGTGATCGTCCTCCAAAGCAGGCGAACAATGAAATGGTACAGCAGTGGTTCCAACCAAAAAAGCCAGAAAATACTATGCGCTACACAACGCATCCAGCGAGGCCCCAAGGAACACCACATGCCCCCTCAATTTTAGTCGCTAAGGCCACCGCACATGCCTCAAAAGAAGCGTGAAGTGCTACCCCAGCACCTCTTGATAATAATGCTAGGCCCCTTGCTGGGACTTAAGTTACAGCTACTGCTGACAGGCAGGCTACCGCAACCAGCCAGCCTAGCGCTGCTGTCGAGGCTTCGCAAAAAGCCATGGATGCAAGGCTAGCTTACCTGTGCGCGGTACACTTAGAGGTCGAGGCACTATGTTTGACCGCACAAAAGGCATGCATTCTGGCATCACAGCCCATGGAAAGGTGTATAATATTATAAACCTATAGTAGCTGATAATATAGTCTAATTAAACTGCAGTGGCCACTTGAAAAATATAGATGATATCTATGACTTGCAGTCACAACACGAAATAAGCATTATGCGTCCACAGGAAACACACTTATTGGCAAACCACGCAAAATATTTTAAGAAGTATACTGTATGCAGGTAAGACAGGGCTGGTTGCATACACCCCTGTGGAGGAATATCGGGTATATCTCAAAAGTCCGTGCCATACCAGTTCCTGCCGCTACAGACGAGTTAATAGGTTGTAGATATCCGAACGTTACTTTTTATAACAGGTAAAGGTATGCTCTTGTACATTACTCCACACTACGCGCTCTCGAGTGGAGTATGAAACATAAGCTAAAAAGCTGCCACAGCCGCATCTGCTGGTTCGAGACTGTAATGCTTACCAACCACTCTGGGGATTCGGACTCGCTGATGTTCGATGACGCATGTTTTAAAAGTTCTTGCTATCATCAGGAGCCTGCATTTTGAGCAAAAAGGTCCGACATACAATAACACGACTTACGCCACGATCTCTTGCATAAATTTAACCATGGCTTCTGTAGTACTGTTTCGAGCACTCCAGGAGAAGGTCATTATTAACCTGTAGGGAAGTGATAAGTTTTGAAGGAGGCTCAAGCATTTACACAATAATAAAGACAACCCTTTGCACCCACAAAAGATCTAAGAGCAGGCGGTAGACTGGAAAACCTAAAGAGCTATCTGACCTTCATTATACACTTATCGACCACCTTGACATAATGAAGTAGCAGATTCTCTGACCAACCGCTTAATCGAAGGAGCACTTTACTCTATTTCGCAGACTTCTTCTGGCATGGTTACTCAGGCAAAACTTTGGTGGGATGGTGATAGCGCAAAGACCCGTAGGAAACAGAAAAAGGAGTGGGGTGTGTTGCGGAGGTGCCTGACGCAGAAAACCTGTTACTTTTCAAGCGTGCAAAGGCCAATTGCAGACGCCTGCATCGTATTGCAATAAGAGAACGGTGGAATAAGTTTGTGTAGTCCATCACATCATTAAACTGATACGCGGAAAGTGTAAAAAGAAATAAAGCACTCAGAGGAAGCAACAAAGGTATGCAGCATCGTGTGAACCAAGCTGAAGACACTTCACAATACCAAGCTAATGCTCTGGGCAAGCAGTTTCAGAATATATCTGGCCTAGATAACTTTTCTAGTTTTTTTTCTCGACACCCAAGAAAGGAAATACACATAAAAAATTTCAGCAAATTCTCTTGTGTAATTGCCACTTTAGGAAAAGTTGCACAAAGCTGCTAAAACAAATTAGCTGAAATTATCCCTGGCAAACTTGCAGAAAATCAGCACCAAGTGCAGACCAAATCACAAATACTCTGATTAAGTACCCTTATGATACCACGCTTGAAGTACTTGTGCTATTGTTTAACAGGATCTGGCACGAAGGACAGTTTACGGATCTAGAGAAAGAAGCTACTGTGGTCACATTTTTATAGAAGGGGAAAGAAAAACTACTTCCAATCCTTTTTAGGCCAGTCGCTTTGACCAGTTGTTGCTGCCTTGTCTTGGAAATAATGATTACCTGCCACATGCTACAAACCATCTTGTCAGTTTTGAAGTATATGTTTTGAAGAGCATTTTTATCAATTTTCTTTACTATGCAGAAAGCCTATGACAAACCATGGATTTGTGGTAATCTTCAGGATCTACAGGGAATTGATGGTTGTGGGAACCTGCTGACCTGCTTAAAAGACTACCTCTCGGAGCAGACCTTTCAAGTAAGGATTGAAAATATCCCATCGAAGACGTTTATGTAGGTGAGGTGCTGAGCTGTACTCTTTTTTTATTGGGATTTAGTCTTGGGAACTGCACTTCCACGCACGCTCTGTCTCCTACTATCTCTATGTTGAAAATGTTCACATATCCTTAGGTAAGGCAATATGTACATAAGTGAGAGGCACATTCAACTATCTACAAAGAAACTTAAAAAATGTGCAGATGAAAATAAATTTTATAACCGGACAAATCCACGTGTGCGTTTTTCTATAGGCAGCGCGGGATTAACTAAGACCGCGTCACTATACCTAATACCTCAACCTTACCTATATAAAAAACCCAAGTTGTTTGTTGTTGTTTTTGATGACAAACTCTCGCTTATCCGACACATCAAGCGCCCATGAATAAAATGTCTGGACATGGTCAACCTTCTTAAACTCCTCTCACCCCGGTCATGAAGTGCGGACACAAAGTGTCTGCTACCCTATTTAAGAGCCTTGTGATATCAAGCATAGATCACGAAAGGCATGTGTATGAGTCTACGCCAAAGGCAGCACTAATCATATACACCCATGTACCACCGAGGCCTGCAACTCGGTACTGGAGCATTCCAGACTAATATTTTCAGCCTTTATGTGGAGGCCAGCAAGTTGTCTTTAGAGAAGCAACGCAGAAACACTGGCCTAAATTGCGCTGTCAAAGTGACATGATTGACAAACTCCCGACAGCACCCCAAGCGACCAGGTGAAAAGTGTTGTTGACAAACGACACCCCATGAACAAACCATTTCTTGTGTCAGTTCGCACAGTACCCACATATCTTAGATTATGTTTTGCTGATATTGAGCAAACCACATTTCTGAATTGGTACCCCATAGAGAATTACGCGCGTGTTGGTCAATTTTCCTCTTATAGAGATTGACATGAAAACGTCTGTAATAGAATTCATTAGGCAGAACTTTTTTAACCTACAGCACAAACAAAGTACATCTACGTTCTACACAGATGTGTCCCTAGTCGATGTTGCAAGTGCTTCTCATGGTCCTCCCATTTAAATGACAAAACATATGCTTAAAACACCCTACAAACTCACTGGTGAAATGCACGGTCTTCGTTCGGTTGTAGAGCATATATTTCATGGCAAAGTTCAGACGTCAGTGACATTCACCGACACTCAAAGTGCTGTGCGGGCCTTGTGTCAAGAGAAAGACAGAGAAATCCAGTATTTAAAAGGATTCTAAAACAGCTCTGCTACGCAGACAAGCAAAACCTGAAGGCCACATTCTGTTGGGTTCCGGGCCAATGCAGCATATCCGGAAATGAAGAAGGAGACGGGAGTACTGTAGCGGCTGCTCTTCGGAGTAACTTAGATGTCCTTTGCGTGCCTTATGAGGATAATAAATCAGGCGTTGGCAAGACTGCGTGACCACTGGCAAGAAAAGAGGAGCAGGCAGAGCACAAATAACTTGTATAAAATCAAACAAAACAAAACATGTACTTCAGTTTTGATAAACGAGAAAGCGTAATTGGCGTGTGGGTATTACGAATAAAATGGCCCTGTGGAGTGCGGAAATATTTTATCCATGCTTCATAAAAGTACCTATTAAGGGGTACAGAACGACCACGCTACTCGAGATGTAGAGGGTTGTTGTCCGTAATTCACTTACAAGCGGAATGCAAAAAAGGAAGCTCCCCTTCCCAGAATTGTATACACGCATGATACCTCAATATGGACTGCTATTTCTGTCGGATGAGCCAATTTCTTGTCTTTACAGTTTTAAGTACTAGTCAGACGTAGATGTCCTAAGGTATGTGTTATATCATCTATAAGCCTATTCGCAATATCACCCTCCAACCTGAAAGACTGGAGGGCGATATAAGCCTTGATACCATAAAGACGGCGGCCACCGTCCCTGCTAACGGTGGCGTGCGGTGTGGTAAATTTATGACATTGTTGCATTTGTTTTACTTGGTCCATTTCAACATTTTTACTACGTAGTTTTCATTTACACAGAAATTTTATAACCTACTAATAATATAGGCTCTACTTCATTTCGCTTCTAAACTAATCCTCATCATAGAGCTGGAACTGTTTGGCCTTGAAGATCTTGCGCCAAGAAAACCTAACCTCATAACGTCCGCTTACTTGCATACAAATGATTAGTTCGACCAGCACTAGAATTCTTGGAAATTTTGGATTCTTAAAGCAGCGCAAACGTCAGCGGACTCCGAAACGCACAAAACAAGACTCTGTGGTACATATTTAACAAATTTAGTGGCACTACAATTATCGAGCTTCTAAAACGTGCCGGGTTAACGTCGTTACCAAATACGAATCTTGTATCGCGACTGACGATTTTCTACCAAACAATCAAGGGCCTTATAAAAGGAAGGTTACGTATTTGATTTCATTTTCCACAGGATACACGACCAGGCAAACACACAAGCAAATAGTCACACCCCATCACACACGTACAAACTGTGGCAAGTATTCAGTTTTTCCTAGACACATTTGCGACTGGAATGGAAATAATAATACACGAATTCTACGGCCTTCTTTAGGTTTGAGTGCCGCGTTAATGAGCATTTATTATATAAATAAATAAATATCTACACAAATGAATAAAAATGATAAATATAAATAAATAGAAAAACAAAAATACCCCAAAAAAAGTAAAATAAAAAACAAACAAATGTACACTTGTGGGCTGTTCGTACAGGCAGAATTGAATGTGAGCATCTTGGAAAGAGCTCTGCGTGGTTGGTAAAAACTGAGAAAGAGGGAAATACAGCAGAGCTTTCCACAAACGCTAGCACAGTATGTAGCCAATCACCGCTCTGTCCTTCTTAATACCGGGGGAATTTGACGAGAAGTACTACCTGTCTCCAACCTCTTCCTTCCATGGGAGTATGATTTTACGTGCCCAAATCGGTTAACAACACACAAGCAGACGACACGCAGGTTGAAGAACTCCCGTACTGAACTTGCCTTCGTACAGCTATCGCGTAAGACCTCCCTAAAATAGATTACACGTTTTTTTAATGTTATTACAATAACCAAATCCTACTTAGCTAAATGGATATATTGCCTTTATTTTTGGCATCTTTTAAGTCACTCCTAAGATGGTAACCAGTCAAAATATTACCATTGTATTGCCATTTAAGTAGGTGTTCTACGCCAGTTTTTACGCGTATAACTGTATATGTGTGTGTAGTCTTTTCTATCTTCTGCTTTATAAACAACGTATTTGCAGCGAGTGTGCCCACCTGTGTTTCTCCAGAGGCCATCAGTGTTTGTAAGAACTTGAAACATCCACCAAAGCTTCTTTTGGAGCAAGGGCTACTGTGAGGACCGAGACTGCAATCAGAGCGCATCCAGCACACACCACTACTCTGTATGTGCTGATTGTTGGTAACATGTACAGTCACCCCCGTTGGTAGTTTTGCCGTTGTTGGCATTAAACCGATCAAGGGTGCTACAAAATGAAGCCAGCAAGAAGATGTCAGAACTGCTGCTGTAGTGGGTATCCTAATGAGTGACAATGCACGTGGGAATATTTCCTCTCAAGTGTGTGCTTGATGCTGGACAATTTGTCATAATTTTTATTCGTGGGAGATTTACGGTGCGTGGCAAAGCATGATGGTTTAAATACTCTCTAGCTAGAATTACTGCGTTTCACTTCAATTTTTTCTGGTCAGGAGAGGCTTGACAGATATAAATTTTCTGAATTTAATGCTGGACGTAAGAAGATCGATTAGAAAAAAAAACGAATAAAAACAGAGTTGCTATGGGGCATCTTTGTACACAATATCAAAACATGCGTAACATGTGAACCTTTTCTTCGATACTTAGCCTTTGATAAGGAAACGTCTATCTCGCACTTCCACTTTCAACAGTGTGTCAAAAAGCTGCAGCAAAACACAGAAAACATATCACTTTGTACCCATTTTCCCAAGGTACCTAGGTTTCGCCTAAAGCGTCGACCATTCGATAAATTGTACTGTATACTACGTAGTTGAGAATGAAAAAAGCGAAGTTGAGCAAACAAAAGTGAACTGACTACTTCTTACAGCTAGGCTAAGAGGTTCACTTTTGCTTCGAACCATAAAGAAAATTTGTTAAACTTGGCAACCTTATTCCGCCTGGGCATTAAGTAACTCGTGTTGTGCGAATTGGTAACGGGTGTTTCCTAAAAGTTATGAATCTCACCCTCGTTGGAACCCTAATGGGAGTGCTTTGTAAATTTCTTTTTCTGATACTATGATAATTGTTTATTCTCATTGACCACTGAAAATCTCATCGTTTAATAACTTCCATAAGATAGAGGTTCCACACAATGTATGCAAAATCTTCTAAAAAATGCAATCATGCATTATCATCGGTACCACTGAAAAAAATAGGATTCTCAAGATGGCGTTTGCTTTGCGCATTTGTGATGGAGGATACAACTGGTGAAGCGAAAAAAAATCGGCTCCCAAGTTTTGTAATATTAGGACGAACAAATATGCATACCAGCCAATCTATCTGCAAACAAGCAAAAAGGACAAATAATTACCTATGGGCATTTTTCTATAGAGCATTCTAAAAACAAAACACTACAATATATACAGGCCTGACTTCGGTATAACATTGCTCCTCTAAAAATAGAGAAACATCCCCCTCGCGAGGGCACGATCAAATGCAGAGCATTTCTGGGGGCGCACGACGTTAAGTAGTTTGCGTTACGTTAATGTTGTTGCACTTGTGGCAACTGGTGACGAGAGAGCGCTCGCCAGCAGTAATTTGAATGAGTCAACGATATAAGGTGCGTCCGTAGCGTACCATTCTGTGTCTGCTTTGTGGCGCAGTGGGTAGAGCACAATGTACATTGAGTTCCTCCCGCAGGGTCGAGGGATCGAAACCTGGCGCCGGATAGTATTTTTTTTATATCGTAGGGGGGGGGTGCGGTGCGGACTACGGACGTCAACGCGGGTGGCATCATGAGTTACTGAAATGCTCTGCATTTAATATATTTCAAACCACTCTCTGTATATTTCAAGGATTGCAGCCGCAAAACGTGGAGACTACGAACAATAGGTTGCCCTTGAGAATTTTCTATACTTCCAAATGTTATCAAATGTTATAAAAAGGTCATTTACCATCACCAGCCTATATATGCCCACTGCAGGGCAAAGGCTTCTCCCATTAATGTCCCATTATTCCTGTCCTGCGGTAATAAAAAGCTTCATATCTTTTGACAAATTAATTGCGCAGGCTCATTTGGCCCAACTGCATTATTTGACGTTGTGATTTTGCATTCACCTTTAAAAAGAACCATTGAAGGCAAGTATATTTCATGTCTGTATTGGTAATTAATGTGTAAAGTACATTATCATCATCCGATTCAACATACCCACCTTAACTTGTTCAACTGTACAACAAAGGCCTCACTTGCACTCCAAACGTCGATTGTGTGCACTGGTTTAGTAAATTTTTTGCCACTTAATTTCTTTATTTTGTCTCTGCATCAAAATATTGGCCTTCGTGTTCTAGATCTGTCCCTCCGAGTCCAATCTGTTGGCCTTGTGGTCCGCCGTTTGTCATTTCTTCTCACTACATAGCCTGCACAAAGACATTTTTTCTTTTGAAATATCTTACATTCTACTTGTGTAGTAATTACCCCCAGGGTCTGCGAAATTCACGACAAAGTGGCAATTCTTCAGTGGAATACCTGCGAACTGAAACAGCATCTTTCGGATCTACGTAAAATCGCTCTAAAGCATAAACTTGTTGTGATTGCTATTGTGGAATTACGATTATCGAGCGATATAAGCCTTTCCGCATACACAGCTGTGCAGTCGACAACTGGCGCAGAAATATCAAGAGCTTCAGTGCTGATAGACCCGACCTCACCACAGTGGTGTATAGGTTACCGTCGTACCCATTGAATGAGTACAGGTCAGCAACTATTCATGGCGCTTGTTTGCACGTCACAATACTTGCTGCTTACATTCCGCATCAAGTGCCATTGGAAAAAAATTGCCTAGAAAGCATAGGCCGTGCCACACCAGGTCCGCACATTTTGACTGGGAATTTCAATGCTCAGTGCTCCTCTTGGCGGAGTATAAAAAGACAGTCAAAGTGCAGCGCCTCCTAGACAATCATGGCACTGTTTGTGTGTCATCAACACTCAAAAGCCACCATTTTCCCAAGGTATCAAGTGCCATTGACGTCATGGTCGTCACCTCGCAACATGGGACGGGACGACCGTGCTGCTCGTCTAGAGCATGGTCGTAAGACGAGAGACGTCGCAACTCGCGACCTACAATAAAGCAGTTGGCCTTATGGGCCATTAAGATTTTGATGGTCCACAGCGTGTAATTGGCTGCTAAAACTAACAAGGATTCACGACTTTGATGGCGGAGTGGGCTGACTTAGTTAGGTTAAATGACTACTTTGTAAAAACAATGTCAAGAGCTCGGAATTATGGCGCCGAGGTGCTAAGGTTACTCGATAAATCCACTGCTGCTGAGTTAGAGTTCGAGAGGCTTCGAGCACTGGGTCGATGAGCAGAATGACGAGCTCGTCCGACGCTAGCGCCTGAGGATATCTCAGCTGCCAGAAATGCTCAGAGGGCAGTCGAGATGCATGTGGAAAAGCTTTCCAAGTCCGAGTTCGAGTACTTCTGCTCCAAGCTGTAGCCTTAAAAGCTGTTTTCCAGTACATGGCGCATGGTTCCAAGCCTGTTGGTCTCACCAACTCAACTGCACCCATTTAACTAAACTGCACATAGCAAAAACATGACTGATCTACGCGTTGCAAACACCTTCTGCAGGAAAATTACCATGGCGCCGACAACTGTTCTACCACAATTTTCGCCCCCGAGTGGGTATTCCCCAGAGATGTCGTCACAAATAGGCGTGCCATTCTAAATGACAGAAATGCTGGCTGCCCTGGCCTCGATGCCGAAACCCTGTCCCATTTAGAAAAAAGGGGGAAACGGTGTCCCAAAACGTTTTTAATCACTCGTGGGAGACTGCCCGTCTGAGCCAAGATGGAAACATGCTCCATTGCGCCACTTCTCAAGGCAGGGAAAAGTCCAACCGCCATATAGTCGTACCGTCCAATACCCCTCCTGAGCGGGGTAGGCAAGGTGATGGAAAAGATGGTTCTTTGTTGCTTGGAGTGGGATTTGACACTTAAAAATGTATATCCGGCACGGATATCTCGTTTCCGCAAAAGCCATAGCAGCCTTACCAAGGACATCGCAATTGTAACCCGCATCAAACATGACAAATATAGGCGAACCACAACAACATTGCTGTTTTCCTGAACTTAAAATCAGTCTATTACAGCGTAGAGTACGAATTTATTCGCTCGGCTATGAATCTTCAAGGGTCGCAGGGCGGATTTATCCATGGTTTTCAGATTACATTTCCGATAGGTAGATTTACATGCCAACAGACAGTGGCGACTCGGCACTATACAAAGTGTGGGGCGGGGCGGGGTAATAAGCCCCATGCTGTTCAACATCTCTATTATAGGCTTGGGCGGGGTTATAAGCCCCAGGGCGGGGTGGTAAGCCCCATGCTGTGCAACATTCCCATTATAGGCTTGGTGCAGCAGATACCGAGTGACCTGATTTGTTCTTCAGGCGGGGTGATCATCTTAAAGGCCTGCAGATGTGCTTGTTGCAGTCGGTGGGAATCTCCCTGTACGCACACGATATCTGCATATGGAGCTCTGACTGACACCGGCACGAGATACGGTCATGACTGGATCAAGAAAGTGACTCAATTGCACTGTTCTTGGCAGTACGCGGATTGGAAATCTTAAAAAGCAAATGTCTAGCGGTGGCTTTTAGGAAGCGGGACCTCACGCACTATGGGCTCACGGTTGGAGGCAATGTCACCCCTACTTTCCGAACAATAGAATTCTGGGTGGGGGACTATAAAGAGGTCGCTCAACTGTCACTCATGTCCGCCATTTCAAGAAGAAGCTCTCATCAATCGCACGATTTATTCCGTACGCTCTCCAGTAACTCCGGCGGTTGTTCCGTTAACTCTCTCCTTTACCTATTAAAAGCGCTGTGCGTTGGCTTCATGCGCTACACCATCCTACATTGGTTCCTCTTCCTAAAGGTAGATCGACCCTCTAGAGTCCATCCAAGCACATATCCCGAGGATCTGCGCTGGTGTCCGGAAAGCTACGTCGACGGTGGGAACACTAACAATGTGCCGACACCTGTCACCCTTGGTTCTGTGCACTGAGTAGCTTCTGCGCGTGCGACTACGGATTGCAGCAAGACAATGTTATCACCCTTTTGTGAAAAGTTCGCTCAGTGAAGTTTGTGATTTCCCACCGCAGCTTTACCAGCGACCAGCTCTTGCTCTGTACCCACCATGTATGTTTCCGTCCGTGAAAATGTGAGCGCCATGCCGGGAATTTCACCCCAGGAGCATATTCCGCCTGCCACTCGATCGTTTTTTTTTCCTTGAATACATCTACCACACATACGGAGTACACACACATCTGTACACTGAGGAATCAGTGTCATCCACATCATCCACTGTGGCGGCGTGGAAACAATCTCGCACAACCCTCAGTGCCTTGATCAGCCACAAAATCATTGCTACTATACCCAACTTGTAGCTCTGTGGCTGTCCTTGGCTCATGTAATCGAGCAGCCTCCCGGGTGAGGGCCATCTTCATGAACTCTCGGGCTACAATGCAATAATATTCATAATATGATAATATAACTAATAATTATATTAGTTATAATAATAACTTAATAACAATATCAATAAAATATTAAAAATAATAATAATTTAATGTTTATTCACACTTCAAAATTACAGAATATTATCCATCCCGCATCAGAAACACAGCTTGTGTGTTTGGCTTGGCAGACACATGAGTATGCTTATTGGGACACCTTTAAAATAGAAAGCTCAAAGAGCCGTAAAATGGCAATGAAAATACTTCAGCAACTGTCATGCCCAGAGCAACAAAAGGAAGCAGGAGAGAAAATAAACACTTCAAAACACCAACGGACTTTTTAGCTATATAAATTGGAAACGCATTTACACTCAGCCGCCCTGAAAATTGTTACAATGGTTCTAGGTTGAACCGAAAAGACGCAATGCATTAACGCAATGTCTGAATTAGAAGAGCTAAAAATATTTTTACCTGCGTCATACTAGTGACTACTGGCTCGTTTTAAATTCTGTTAAATTTGGGAAAGAAGATCCACGGGTTCTGTTACCATAATATGTGTAGTCACCTGACAATAAAAATATTTTAATGTTTTAAAGGGGCCTAGCTGTAACATTCACAACTTTAAATTGAGTGTAATGAAAGTGCTTGCACAGAGATTCTCGAAACAGGTATTTCTTGTATCTCGTAACAGGTATCTGGTATTTCTCGAAGCCGGTATTTCTTGCGGTGTTTGTTGAGGTTTTTTTGGGGTATGCCTTGTGGTATTTCCCTAAAGATCAGCTTCTGCTTCATGTATATGCTTTGCATCTTTACTCTCTGCATGCGCGTCATCAAATAAAACTCCACACTGTAGTGGCTCTCTTTCTATTACCGAATAACTAGATATGTGATGGTGGACGCTGCAGCATCGATATCACTTAACGAACGTAGACCAGAAGTACTCGTACCATATTGTCGGAAAGATGCTTCTCCACTGTGGCATGGAGCGTGCAGCGATCAATTAGGGCAGACCGATCCTATTATTACGCGCCCCTTTAGTCTATCGACCCTCATTGTGCTGTTAGCATGCAACCTAGAATATCCAAGCATGATAAAGCAGTACTGCACTGTATTCTGTGGAACGTCGCCTACAGGCGATACTAATTACAAAATGATCCAGTCGACTAGGCCGCTGTTGCCACAGTGCGATGTGCGTGAAGACATGAAATGCATAGTCTGTGACTGTGCGCGATGTAGTATGGAAATTTTATGTCTCGCAGTGTCTATAGGTCGTCCGCTCTACGTAAGATTAGAACGGATGGAGGTATTAGATTCAAGGCATTCTTGAAAACGTGCTTGTCGTGCTAAAAAAGCTTCATTGGCCTATTTAAAATCCACAAGCCTTGATCAAACTTTGTAATAGTCCGAATCCTGTCTGTTCCTCTTCATAATTACAATTATCAATGTCACCGCATTCATAAGGCCTTCATATGGCCTTCATAATACCGCAATCATAATCAAGGCAGCTTACCTTGGCGGACATTGCCAGACTTATTTAGGATTGTTCTCTCTCTCTCCACATGAGTGAACACTCCTTTTTTATAAAAGGAAGCTCAAACCTTTCTATTGCGATCTCCCATCTCCGTTTCTGCCGCCGCCGACGGAGGAGACGTGGTCAACGGCAAAGAAAGAAAAGTGAGATACCAGGCGTTCTTGCATGCGCAAGCTACCCACGCAGGTGCTACACGCGCCACTGACAGAGTGCACAGAGCGCGAGAGATCGCGTCACTTTATCACGTGGCATTCAGCGAGAACGCCGGGTGTAAACTTGCAGATGTGCTCAGTGAGTTTACTGTGTGTCTCCCAGTCTGGGTTTCGACTCTTCAAACTACACAGCCATAGTTTGGCGGTTAAAACGTGCTTGCGCAACCGGATCCATTTTGTGTATTTTATTACCTGGCGACGGTTCGATCTACTGGAAACAATTGAGCAGTGCTTCATAAACTGGGAGGATACGATACTGTTTTGGGGTATCCTCCAAATAACTTTTAAGAAACACTTTCATTTCGCAAAGCACGTTTTAGATTATGTCGTACCACACGCAGACGGTGATGCGCCACGTGATTTTTTCTTATCGTTCGGAATAGTTTATGAAAAACGGGAATGCTAGATAGGCAAGATTAGCCTTTGGTTTCTTCGCAATCACACTGCTGCCTTATGATCGTAATCGTAATGACATCTATGACCAAAATGGTTCTCCACGTGATTTATATCCTATCCCTATTATTTGTTCAACGGTGCAATAGGTTTACAGAATTGTTCACTGTGTTAAGTTTTGTTTTTTACATTGTATTCAACTCATCTGTATGGCTCTATAGTTAGAAGTGTTGTAAGTATAGTTTCTATACATTGTCATGTAGTGCAATAAATAACATTTGGAAAACCAAAAAGGCTCGTAGTTCAATCGGTAAGATAACGGGCTCTTGCTGCATTTCTCTATTGGTTCGTGCTTGATGCCTGGTGGTGTTGCTAACTCATTTTGTTGGTTTGCGGGATCTTTTTTGTTGACATCAACGGTCGCGACAGAACCCTTAGGGTATAGGTAAAAAGCTTTGCAAAAACGAAATACGAGTCCCAGAATTTTTCGCTTTCATTATATCTCTTGAAGACCTACAGAAAAAGAAAGTTTACCACCTTCAGGAAACAATACAAGGCGATTGAAATGAGTCCCTCCAATGCTAATTTGTTGGTTACACACTGCTGAATATTTTTAGGTATCCTTGATTTTGCCAAAGTTAACATCAGTTTTTCTGAAACTTAAAAGTTGTTCTAAATTTCTTGCAATTGCTTCTCTAAAAGATCATTTATGGCGGAAATTCAGGTCAATGAGTGACCGAATAATAGTTGTTTTAAATACAAATAGCTTGAATTTTGTGTTCATATTCATTTCAGAAGTGTTGCTGCACTCTAACAGAGTATTCAGTTTGTGTTTCACACAGAGAATTTGCATATCTGCAGTGTTGAGTGTGATGTTTCATGAGTAAGTCAAGGTTTTCGGTTTGTTGTGGTGCTGATGAGCAATAATGTATTGCTGCTTACAACTGCTCTGATATGTACACAACAGGCGGCTAAGCGTGCGTTCGAACCTGGCGAGTGCGAATGGCCGTGTGATGCTCCTCTTAAGGGCCGCCTTGCGTCAAGAACACTTGTATTTTCTCCTCGCAAAATTTTGCAGGAAGTTTTAATAGTTGTGAAATAGTATGCCCGTCATGTGCACAACCTTATTTGCCTTGTCTGCAGTGAAACTGCTATTCTGTCATTTTCTTGGCCACTGGCCTCACGTTAACTGAACTACAGAGGTGTATATTCCAGTGTGTTGGGATGGCCTTTCGTGTGCCCCTCGAAAGAGCTCCAATATCAATTGCTTTTAAAAAACGGTAACTATTCGTGTTTAATTTTATTGCTTTACTCTTTTTGCAGAAGTTTTCTTGAGATAATTGTCAACTCATTCATTGTATGACATGCGTCCCATATGAGATATTATTTATTCCGTGTGCCGAACCTTAGTCACGATTATGAAAGATTTTTTTGCACAGTTTTAGTGTTTTCACAATAAATTACATCATGCCAACGAAGGTCCGGTGGTGTTGGTGAAAAAAAAGGAGGTGCTTTGCAGTGTCTTGGATTAGCGACCCAGCCTTCCAACCTAACAAGCTCATTCCATTGTTATTTTGTATTTATTGTATTTTCGGCAGCAGTCTCAAGCCACGTAACAACAGACACTGCAGGGTGTTTAAACGTTTGCAAATGGATTCTGAAGCATTCCAGCAAATGAACCATAATCAGGTACAGCATGTTTTTCTTTTAAAATATATTGACTTGTTGGAGTATTTTGAAACATTTCCAGAGATAGACCACAAATTATTATTAACGAGGTGCTGGTACTGTATGGTATATAGTACGAGAGTATTAAAACAAGCCTTTTATCCCTACTGAATGAATTTTGAACCCATATTGGGGAGCCTTAATAAAACTTACCGTAAATATTTACCCGCAGGCCCCAAACTAAACTTGTATTGCCACTTCACGGCTCCTGTTCAGTTTGAAAGAGCCCTACACGAGATCCACATATCTGCCTATTCTTGCCTCTGTAACATATGAATAGCCAAAAGCTCTTGCATGAAATTCACTTGCTTGTCACAATTAAAAGATGCCCAACCTCATATCTAGGCTGACTGGGCGGGGACCTTGTTTTTTACAGAAGTCGAAGGACGACTGGGCACGAGTCCTCTTTGCGCTTTTCGGCTGGAGGTCATCAGCCTTTCTGATATGATGGCAATTATTGCTTCATATTGAGCTGCCGCTCGCTTAACTCATAGCTCAGGCGCCTATAGACATTCCACTAATTCACAACTCACAGAACGATACCTTTGGTCATGAGATGCCTTTAACCGAACCGGAAAGAAATGGTGCACAAAAATACAAACTCCTGATACTTAAGCGAATAAATCCCCCTTAAAACGGTTGTACGAACGCGCAATTGCAGAGGAGATGCCAACCTACGTTTCCGCATTTCGGTCACACCGTTTCACTGCTTGATGGGATGTTAGTATGACTGCGTTTGAGCCATTCCTTTCGCAATTTGTTAGCTGTATGGACTTCATCACTCGCCTTGGAGGCGTTCGAGACAGCAAGGTAATGCAAAAACCATCGTCACTTTCAAACGAGTCCCCGATATCACTGACGTCGTTTTGCGGCAACGAGGTGTACTAATATGTTATTAAGGTAATACCATCAGCAAGATAAATAATAGAAAATCGGTAAATGGTTATGGTTAAAAACAGTTATTTTGCTGGCCAAAACCCATACAAAAATCTGCCATCAACGCACACCTACTGCAAAAATTATATTACACAAAACCTTGAAATAACGCTAAAACGTGGACAGTCCTCAAATACGACAACCAAGAAGATATTTTGCTCTCCAAATATTTTTTGAAGAAGAAACTAGCACAAACATTCTGACGAAAAAGCAATATACTAAACGTTTTTGAGTAAAGTGAAGCTAATGCGACGGCACCATGAGACCTCCCAAGTGAGATCATTTTTTGAGCTGCAATAAGGTTCCTGCTAGCACGTTTCTAACTGACGACATGAGAAACCTTTGTCAGGGTATCAATAGCCTGGGCTTATATGTTACCTTAACGTGAATTTTCACACTTTGTTGCGTCACAAAGACCGCATAATATCTTTGATACACTCGGCACTGTGAGGATAGGCCAAAGTACATAGTTGTTAAAACAGAAGTGGTTAGTTTACCAAAGTGCATTACATATTTCGGTCGACATCAACTTTCTTTACCTAAGCTCTACTGTTTTTCATGTGTACTTAGGAAGCTTTCTTTTTGCACAGCTGTAGTTATGTGCGGCTGGATTGGCAAAACTAATTTTAAACTCGTCATATATTTTAAATTTTTCATTTGATAGTTTATTGGCAAACAGTCGGCACTGCCGTGCTCTGTGGTTAAATCTCAGAATCCTATTACACTTGTGAGGCTGTCTCAGTGTAATGGGCCATTGCTGTAATTGGCCAATGGGCCATTGCTGGGCCAAGGACTGGTTTGCTGTTACTTATTTCGACTTGTTTTCGATGCAATGTTTTTTGGTGGCTGGGCTTTGTTGGTATCTATCAGCGTCTGTGGTCAGCTTGGCTTTTCAGTTACAAGAATTTATGCTGTAAGCAACAGTTCAGAACGCGTAACATGTAACTCTAGAAAAATTGGCTTATCCAAAAGGGCTGGCCGAGCTCACAAATTATGTAACAAGACCGTAAATTTATTGTACACATGTTTTTCTCAACAGTGACGTACTAAGGGTACAAAGCAGGGATTTAAAAAAATATATTGTTTACTCAAAGACAGGAAAACAATGTACATAAGGTATACCTTTGCATACATACTACTGCAATATCGATAACAGTGCCAGCAATGTAACATCCCGTACATAGCTTATAAAAGTATTGTGACAGGTGCATTCTACATTATATTCGCCTAATTATTTTGTTTTTTGTAGTTGTAGAAACGAGGAGCCGCCCCACAATTTACATCGTAATAAATTGAATGCGGGCTGTTTTG
Organism: Haemaphysalis longicornis; assembly: GCF_048455015.1. Classification (NCBI taxonomy): domain Eukaryota; kingdom Metazoa; phylum Arthropoda; class Arachnida; order Ixodida; family Ixodidae; genus Haemaphysalis; species Haemaphysalis longicornis. The sequence continues at coordinate 200,575,328 of NW_027526385.1, forward strand.
GAATGCAGGAAGAGGTGGTAAATTGCACTAGGCAAAGACTGGAGTGCAGCGTATCCGTTTAAATGCCCTTGGAGATTTCTGTCATGTCAACTGCTACAAAAAAATAGCGCCAGGGATGTACTGGTGATGTTATGTTGGCAGATTCAGAACCATGACTACATCGGAGAGCTCGCGCGGTTGCATCGAAGTGGCATAATTTTATTAACCCATTGAGTATTTTGCTGTTCTTAAATTCGGCCATTTTTTCTTCAGAAATTGGTGATCTACCAGAGTAGTCTCTTTTCGTGCTTGAGTTTTCGTCCACTTTTTAAAGATGCTGCCAATTTACGGTAAGATATTTGATTCCGTGGGTTTTATTGATCGCCAAATTTTTGTATCGCATTTTATATGCTTTTTAACAGTTATCTCAATTGCTAGGTGATCTAGGGGCTACGACACGTATCTCATATACCGTGAAAGGTTCATCTTTGTCATGATGGAGTGTCAAGCGTGGAATGACCACAGGGTCGATGACCATCGGTTGTCGAACTGGTACGAAAAAATACCAATCGAGTTATTTGTGATACCGACATTCGTTAAGGTTTTGTCAATGTTATTGATCATTTGCCCAACCCGACTGGCCTGCTCAGTGTGATTAGGTGTCCTCTAACTTATTTCAACCATTTATATCGCTGAATACTATATACAGTCACCTTCGAACATCCTAACTCTAACATCAACAATGCTCAGTAAATCATTTGTGACCACAAAAATATTAACGCAGCTAAAACAGAACCCTGGGAAACTATTGACGTGATGGGAACCATAATAAAAGCAAGGTCGCCAATTTAAACAAATCGATGCTCCCCCCCCCCCCCCCCAGATCATTAGCTATCTAATGGAAGATACGTCCGTCACCCAGTACATCTTTCAGCTTAACAAGTATTTTACGTGCGCGATGCAGTCAAATGCCTTTGAATAATTTATAAATAATACGGCAGTCTGAGAAAGAACAACACTGCACTGCGCAAGGTCGTGCACTGTTTCTGCAAGCCATGTAACCGTAAAAATTCCGCTAAAAAATCCATGTTTATGCGAATTAAGAATATCATTGTTCAAAAAATTCTGATGTATGTTTCGAAACTCCTATGTTTCCGAATAATACAAGTACTGGTTAAATAAACTGGCCTAAAAGATTTGGAGGAGCTCATAACTCAAGCTTTGTACGCCGGTATAACTCTCGCAACTTGCCATTATGCTGGTATACAGTTATATTGAATCAAATTAGTATAAAGAACAAATATGTATTTTGTATTTCTGCCCATTTTTTCCCCAAACAAAACGGTTCCGTATTCCATAAGGTCTACAAATTTCTTTTCAATTTTGTTGAGACGCAGCAAAAAACGCCACTCTCTGGAAAAGAAGGTGTGCTAAACAAATTGGCTTGACAGAATGGTGCTTGGAAGATACAAGAAAATGTACAATCGTCTGTCAAACTGACTTGAAGGGCATGTTAAATAGCTTGGCTCTTACATTCTGCTTTTGTTGTTGGAGTGCAAGCGCAAGGGCTGTATGTTATGAACAAACTAATGGACGTGTACTGCAGCTCAGGTGAAATTGCTTAACAGCGCACACGTGTTGCATAAAGGTCGGGTAAAAAGGAAGTCAACCAAAAGGTTATTGATATCACTGCCCGTGTTCAATGACCTCCAGGTAATATAGGGTAGAATAAATTGCCCAGTCCGTTTATGGATTCCGGCTTGTGCTATGCATATTGCCGCGAACCATACATTGGGTTTGTTTATTTGTGTTTTGCTTTTACCGCCCGGCTGCGCCGGTCTGCGTTATCTCTGCGCCAAGGGAAGCGCGTGTTCCATTCTTTCTTTCTGTGCCGCATGTGTTATCTGTTGTGATAGGGAGAGCATTCCGATCTAACGTGAACAGCCCAGAATAATCTTCTTGGATCTACTATGTTCTCGATGCGAATCGACGTTTCGAGAACCACGCGCGCCGAAAGATAAAAAGCCTGCAGTGCGGACGCCGGGGCATTCGATTCGACGACACTCGCCTGTGCAAGTCACTTTGTTGACCGCTGCTTCGCCGCCTCTGAATTCTTTTGAGTTGTTAGGGGAGCACAAGTTCGCTCCAATAAACATGTTTCTCATTCAAGACAACTGCATCGTCCTTGTCTTCGTGACAATATAGTTAAATAACGGCTCTAGGTACACTACCCACCGTGGTGGCTCAGTGGCTAAGGCGTTGTGCCCGTGCGCACATGGTCACGCGTTCGATTCCGGGCCACGGCTGCCACTTTTGTGATGGAGCCAAATGCAAAAAGTACGGCCGTGTGTACAAAATTTCGGCGCACGTTATAGAACCTCAGGTGGTCAAAATTAATCTGGAGTCCTCCACTACACCGCGCCTCATCGCCTGCGTTGCGTCGGCGCGTTAAACACTAGAACAAAATCAAATCAATCTAGGTACACCAGTTAGGTGTCAGTGCGCAGGACGATCACAACTTCAATATAAATCCGTCGGGAGCAGGTGCGGAGCGACTTGGCATGGACGAGTATTAGAGGAGGAGAAGTGTAGGAGTACGAGTAGCAGGAGTGCCATAGAATCAGCGTACAGTGGGGCTAAATATCAGTTTGCACTTGATGGGTTGTTCGCAAAAGACATCAAAGAATATCACAATAAAAATTAGCTTTATTCTTTTTGAGTGCTTCAGTAATATACGACATTATACCATAGCCCTGGAGACGAAGAGCCCACCGCGCTGGACGACCTGCTGGATCTCTTAGAGAGGACCAAAAGCAAATGGCATGGTGATCAGTTACAACGTTGAACGAGAGATGATATAGGTAACATCTGAACTTTGCAAGAGCACAACGATAGCTGCACAGTGTTTCTCAGTGACGGTATAGTTGTCCCCGCTTTTTTGGCCGAGTGACTAGCGTTGGTGAATCGGCGTTCATGAAATCCGAGCTTTCTCTATGCTAGGCTGACTCGCCGCCGATTTCCCCGGCTGTCAGTGTGTATCTCCTCCGCCGATTCCCCCGGCTGTCAGTGTGTATCTCCTCCGCCGATTTCAGCTAGAGATACGGAGATCCGTACCCCGCACCTGCACAACTTATAAACAAGATACAAGACGCCTGGGTAGCCGTTTGAAAAGGTGTTTATTAGCTGTCGAGATGTGCACAACTATGGGTCAAGACCAGGCTGCTGCGAGCTCACAGGCCAGGCGTCCTTCTTCTTTTGCCACTGATGTACTGCATACTGGCATGGGCGGACATCAGTGCCCGCCGTCTACTTCTTATGAGCGTCCGCTCATATTATTCGCTACAGTATGTGTATACACACACACACACACACACACACACACACACACACACACACACACACATATATATATATATATATATATATATATAATAAACTTCTGTATGTCACCTGTCTTACGCTTAATAATTAACTTCGAGAGCTCCACTAGTTCTATTCTGTCAGCTTCGGTTGATATTCTCAAGGTTTGCCGTTTCCTGATTAGATCTTTTGTATCCTGTGAACGTTTACCAGTATCCTGTCTACCCATAGTGCCCCCGACTTCTACTGCATACTCCGTGATAATGCGTGTAAGGTTTTCGCTTGCTTCCTGTGTCGTAAGCTCGGCTTCTTCGTTAAGAGCGGAATATCGGTTCTGCAGCGCGATCCTGAATTCTTCTACTTCACGTCTTAGTGTTAGCTCATTTATCGGCTTCTTTCGTACTCGCTTGTTGCGGTCCCTCCTCAAATCTAGCCTAAGTTCAGATCTTACCATACGGTGGTCACTACACCTTACCGTTTGAGAACTTCCACATCCTGCACGACGCCAGGTTTATCGCATAATATGAAGTCTATTTCATTTTTGTGCTCCCCATTCGGGCTCCTCCAGGTCCACTTCCGACTCTCCCGTTTACAGAAGATTTCATTGCGCGTAGGTTATTCCGTTCTGCAAACTCAACTAGTAGGTCCCCTCTGCTATTTTTACAGCCCAGACCATAGTTCCCACTGTCTTGTCTCAGCCTGATTCTTGCCTACTTTAGCATTTAAGTCCCCCATAACTATGATATACTGTGTCTTTACTTTAACCATTGCCGATTCCACATCTTCTAAGAAGGGTTCCACTTCTGGCTCGTCGTGATTGGATGTGGGCGCGTAACCCTGCACCACCTTGAGCTTGTACATCTTATTGAGCCTACTTACAAGACCTGCTGCCCTTTCGTTAATGCTCTAGTATTCGTCTATGTTGCCAGCTATGTTTTTATTGACTAGAAATCCAACTCCCAGTTCTCTTCTGTCTTCTGGACCACGGTAACATAGGACGTGTCCATTTTTCAGCACTGTAAGGGCTTCGCCTGCCCTCGTAACCTCATTAAGCCGTATTACATCCCATTTAATTCCCTCTAATTCCTCTAACAACACCACAAGACTGTCTTCGCTAGGTGAGGTTCGCGCGTTAAACGTTGCCAGGTTCAGATTCCATTGGCGGCCTGTCCGGATCCAGGGATTCTTAGCACCCTCTGCTGCGTCACAGGTCTGACCGCCGCCGTGGTCAGTTGCTTCGCAGCCGCGGGGGACTGAAGGCTGTGGGTTAATTGGCGTATTCATTCCAGGCTCTGGCCGTTACTACACCAGGGTGGCCAATCCTGCTCTGCTGAGGGAGTGCATTACCGGCAATGGTCGCCGGGGTCAGGCCGCACCCCAAGCCCCATGGTGCAATTCCATCAAAAAGCGGATTTTTTTTTCTTTTTTTATTCCGGTGGGAATTTCCCGGCAATGGGATTCGAATCACGGTCCTTCTGCACGTGAGGCGGGTGTTCTACCTCTACGCCATCGCTGCATCCTGGCAGTATAATATGGAGAGGATCGAATACGCTGTACCGAACGGAGGTAGCTTGAAAGCAGTGAAGAGACGTCTTGGCGTGGGGAAAAATCAGAGGTATACACTTAAGGATAAGCAAGGCAATGACATCACAAATAGGGATAAAATAGTCACAGTTGCCGAGGCGTTCTATAGGGATCTGTACAGTAGCCGGGATATACAGGATAATGCCAAACGAGACAGTAGTTTAGAGGAGATAGACATCCCACCAGTAACGACCGAAGAAGTAAGGAAGGCTTTGAAAGGAATGAAAGGGGACAAAGCACCTGGCGAGGATCAGATAACAGCACACTTCTTGAAGGATGCCGGAGTAATTGTACTTGAAAAACTGGCAAACCTGTAAACGCAATGCCTAATGACCGCAATGGTACCGGAATCTTGGAAGAACGCGAACATCATCCTAATCCATAAGAAAGGCGACATGAAGGACTTTAAAAATTACACGCCGATCAGCGTACTGTCAGTAGTCTACGAGGTATTTACCAAGGTAATCGCTAACAGAATTTCTGCAACCTTAGATTTCAGTCAACTTAAAGAACAAGCAGAGTTCCGTAAAGGTTATTCAACAATGGACCATATTCACACGATCAATCAGGTGATAGAGTAGTGCGCTGAGTATACTGAACCCCTATATATAGCCTTCATAGATTAAGAGAAAGCATTTGACTCGGTCGAAACCCTAGCAGTAATTCAGACATTACGAAACCAGGGGGTAGATGAGCATTATGTATGAATACTACAGGATATCTGCAATGGTTCTACAGCTACCATCATCCTCCATAGGGAGAGCAGTAAAATACCCATAAGGAAGGGTGGCAGACAAGGAGGCACAATCTCTTCGATGTTTTTCACAGCATGTTTACAATAAGTATTCAGATGGTTGGATTGGGAACAGGTGAGAGTGAGGGTTAATGGAGAATACCTCAGTAACATCAGATTTGCTGATGACGTTGCCTTGCTAAGTAACTTGGGGGACGAATTGCAAAGCATGCTTTCCGCACTGGGCGAACAGAGTAGAACCGTGGTCCTGAAAATTAATATGCACAAAAATAAAGTAATGATCAATAACCTCGGGACAGCACAGCGGTCTGAGATAGGTGGCGAGGCAGTGGAAGTGGTAAGCGAATATATCTACTTAGGCCAAGTTGTGACCCCAGATCCCAACCATAAGGCAGAGATAATTACAAGAATCAGAATGGGGTGGGGTGCATAAGGAAAACATTCTCAGATAATAAATAGCAGCCTGCCTTTGCCGCTGAAGAAAGTGTATGAGAGCTGCATCTTACTGGTACTCACCTACGGGGCAGAAACTTGGAGGCTCACTAAAAGGGTTAAACTTAAATTGAGAATGACACAGCGGACAAAGGAGCGGACAATGATAGGTGTAATATTAAGGGACAAGAAGAGAGCGGAGTGGGTGAGGGAGCAAACTGGTGTAAAGACATATTAGTAGAAATTAGGAAGAAGAAATGGACGTGGGCAGGGCATGAATAGCGAAGTCAAGATAACCGCTGGTCATTAAGGGTAACATAGTGGATCCCTAGAAAAGGCAAGCGTTACAGGGGGCGGCAGGAAGTTAGATGGGCCGATGAGATCACGAAGTTTGCGTGGCGAAATTGGTCACAGTTGGCTCAGGACCGAGGTAATTGGAGAATAATAGGAGACGCCTTTGCCCTGCAGTGGGCGTAGATAGGCTGGTGATATATATATAAATATATATATATATATATATATGTATGTAGCGAATCAGAATAGGAAATGAGGGACTCGTAGAAATAACACAGAAAATAAGGGTTGGCAGTCAAGAACACCTCGGAAAGCAGAGGGGAGGTTGTGTTAGCTCATTGAAACAGATAAAGAATTTGGAAAGAAAGAAAGAAAGCGAAGAAAAAATGCCCGCCAGGTGGGATCCGAACCCACGACCTCCAGAATACCGGTCTGGTGCGATAACCACTACGCTACCGGCGGGGCGATTTTCTCCCCCGCTTTCTGGGGTATTTATGTCGATGTAATTTTGTTCCTGTGCTTGGGGGTGGTAGCCAGCGCCACTCTGACTTCTCGGGGTGAAGGGGACCTTCTTTTTAATCCCCGCGCCGTGACTCGAGTGTCTACGACATGTCGAGAGTGGTCAACCAGCGTTGAACCCTCTTAAGCTCCCTATGGCACCAAGACTGCCAGAACAGAGGCCCTCGCTATGCATGTAGCGAATCAGAATAGGAAATGAGGGACTCGTAGAAATAACACAGAAAATAAGGGTTGGCAGTCAAGAACACCTCGGAAAGCAGAGGGGAGGTTGTGTTAGCTCATTGAAACAGATAAAGAATTTGGAAAGAAAGAAAGAAAGCGAAGAAAAAATGCCCGCCAGGTGGGATCCGAACCCACGACCTCCAGAATACCGGTCTGGTGCGATAACCACTACGCTACCGGCGGGGCGATTTTCTCCCCCGCTTTCTGGGGTATTTATGTCGATGTAATTTTGTTCCTGTGCTTGGGGGTGGTAGCCAGCGCCACTCTGACTTCTCGGGGTGAAGGGGACCTTCTTTTTAATCCCCGCGCCGTGACTCGAGTGTCTACGACATGTCGAGAGTGGTCAACCAGCGTTGAACCCTCTTAAGCTCCCTATGGCACCAAGACTGCCAGAACAGAGGCCCTCGCTATGCATGTAGCGAATCAGAATAGGAAATGAGGGACTCGTAGAAATAACACAGAAAATAAGGGTTGGCAGTCAAGAACACCTCGGAAAGCAGAGGGGAGGTTGTGTTAGCTCATTGAAACAGATAAAGAATTTGGAAAGAAAGAAAGAAAGCGAAGAAAAAATGCCCGCCAGGTGGGATCCGAACCCACGACCTCCAGAATACCGGTCTGGTGCGATAACCACTACGCTACCGGCGGGGCGATTTTCTCCCCCGCTTTCTGGGGTATTTATGTCGATGTAATTTTGTTCCTGTGCTTGGGGGTGGTAGCCAGCGCCACTCTGACTTCTCGGGGTGAAGGGGACCTTCTTTTTAATCCCCGCGCCGTGACTCGAGTGTCTACGACATGTCGAGAGTGGTCAACCAGCGTTGAACCCTCTTAAGCTCCCTATGGCACCAAGACTGCCAGAACAGAGGCCCTCGCTATGCATGTAGCGAATCAGAATAGGAAATGAGGGACTCGTAGAAATAACACAGAAAATAAGGGTTGGCAGTCAAGAACACCTCGGAAAGCAGAGGGGAGGTTGTGTTAGCTCATTGAAACAGATAAAGAATTTGGAAAGAAAGAAAGAAAGCGAAGAAAAAATGCCCGCCAGGTGGGATCCGAACCCACGACCTCCAGAATACCGGTCTGGTGCGATAACCACTACGCTACCGGCGGGGCGATTTTCTCCCCCGCTTTCTGGGGTATTTATGTCGATGTAATTTTGTTCCTGTGCTTGGGGGTGGTAGCCAGCGCCACTCTGACTTCTCGGGGTGAAGGGGACCTTCTTTTTAATCCCCGCGCCGTGACTCGAGTGTCTACGACATGTCGAGAGTGGTCAACCAGCGTTGAACCCTCTTAAGCTCCCTATGGCACCAAGACTGCCAGAACAGAGGCCCTCGCTATGCATGTAGCGAATCAGAATAGGAAATGAGGGACTCGTAGAAATAACACAGAAAATAAGGGTTGGCAGTCAAGTATGTATATATATATATATATATATATATATATATATATATATATATATATATATATATATATATATATATATATATATATATATATATATATATATATATAAATTTACATATATATATATATATATATATATATATATATAAATTTACATATATATATATATTTATATATAGCGAATCAGAATAGGAAATGAGGAGCTCGTTGAAATAAGATAGAAAATAAGGGTTGGCAGCCAAGAAGGCCTCGGAAACAAAGGGGAGGTTGTGGTAGGTAATTGAAACAGATAAAGAATTTGGAAAGAGAGTTGAGAAAAAATCGCCGCGGGTGGGAACCGAACCCTCGACCTCCAGAATACCGGTCTGGTGCGATAACCACTACTCTACCGAGCGGGGCTATTTTCCCCTCTTCTTTCTGGGGTATTTTTGTCAATATTTTTTTAAATAATGTTTTCCTGTGCTTGGGGTGGTATCTATCGCCACTCCGACTTCTCGGGGTGAAGGGGACCTTCTTTTATATATATATCTATAAATATATATTTATATTTTAATATATTTATATATTTTTTATATAGATAATTACTAACATTTCTGCGACGTCCCAAAAAGATCCGAACGTCTATATCCCAGCAGTATCTCTATTAGACATCCGTACTACGTGCAAATATTTAATGAAAATTTTTGGATGTTGAGATACCATTGCTGGTACCTTGATGTCGGACGTTCTTTCAACTTTGCTAAAGACGTACTCTCGATGTTGCTGCTGCTTTATTTGGAAACGGTATTTAGACATACTTTGCTTACGTTGTTCAGATGTTGCTGGTATGTCCGTTATTTGCTTCGAACATGTCTATCGCAGTTGCCTTTATTTTAGCTATATCTGCTATACTTTATGAAGACAAAGGGATTAGGGAACCGAATCGCGCTGGCTCCATGCTTTCGAAACTTTATGCTTTGTGTTTAACACGACTGTTCAATGTGCACCATTTAGCTATCACTGAACTCGAGAGGCTGCAAGGCCTTTTAGCACCTTCTCCACCTAGGAAAACGCTTTGTCAGAAGGCGGATCACATGTGACCAAAGTCTCAGCACTTACTGCGTTTCTGCGCCAATTGCTGTCGGAAACGAATGTAAAACGTTTTTTCTCTTTTACACCCTTCGTGAACACGAAAACCCCAAAGCGTTCAAGTTATAAATCGAAACTTTAATTTGTTCACTAGAATAACTAGCCTAAATATTCCAATTTGTGAGCGCGAAGACATTCGAAAATTCTTCGCATAACAGGCATCACGTCGCATCACACTACGCAGTTGCAAGATTGGGGCATTTCTGGGTTGCCTGAAGGTTTTTCGGAGAACCTTTTGCCGTGCGGTGGCTGTATTCAGAGAAGGTACAGCATTTTGTCGGTTCTTTCTGTGTTTGCAGTGCCTGGCTGAGCCTATCTGGTGGTTACTGGGACATATTCTTCTCAGGTTACGAGGGTCATTCACCCCCATGTCGCCACATAAAACAACCAAGGCAGTGGCAGTCACGTCTTAAAAACTGGCTTGATGTTTAGCTGATAAACTGATATTATTTATAAGGCCTGTCTGACTCTGCCCTCCGAAACAAATAGCAGATATTGGACGTGCACACAAACATCACCCGGCACTGGTGCTACTGCCGGTGTGCTATATGATGGTGCTTGTTTGATGTTAATGCACAAGGCCAACTGGGGCAAACAGTGCCAAAACAATGATTATATATGAGTGGTGAAACCGTAAAAATTAAAATAGGTCAGAAAAACACAAGTAAAATCAGAAAACAACAACGAGCATGGCTGGTGTATAGGGCAGTGGTGATCATCTGTGCTATGAAATGAGGTGTGAAAATTTAACTTCTAAATATTTAAAAACACATATGATAGAAAACATGGGATCGTCGGACAAGTTAAACGCTGGATGTAGTGGGACGGGTAGTCTGTGTAGTTGTGAGAATTGTTTGCGCCGCGTTGTGTGAAGTGCTGTGCATTGAATGAGTATGTAAACTACTGATAGGGCATCTCCGCATCTGCTGCACCGGAGTCTTGAAGATCCTGTGAGCCGATGAGAGTGCGTTGCATGGCTGTGCCCTATCCGTATCTTAGCCATGGCGACCTCCTCGTGTCTGTTTTGTATATCAGTGGCGTATGGTCCCAAACGTGGTTTCACAACGTGTAACGTGTTATATGTCTGTTCACTGCAGTGTGTTTGCCATGTTCTACGCAAGTGTTGTCTTATGTGCGGCTTGAGGTCAGTATATGGCACGGTTGTTATGTCTACAATGTTCCTAAGTGCAGCAGCAGGAGTCTGTCGCCTGCCAACTCGTTCCAAGCAATTCCACCGTGTCCGGGGACTCAGAAAAGGAGCATCTCAAGCTTTTGCGCATACACAGACGTGACAGTGTTGAATACAAAAATTAACTATGTGATTTTTTGGGGCGTGTGGACGACACTGTGCTAGAAACACTCAATGAATCTGCATAAATGAGGGAAATGTGAATTTGATTTTGAAGAATATGTCAGTACAATAAGTAAAATTGTATACGCTCCTGCTTAAACAATTGTTGTGTGCACTGTCATGGTTCTGGCCACATTGAAATTCGGGCCATGAGCAGCGCTGGATACCATAGCCGAGGTTTTAATAACGTCAGTATCAAACTCTGCACATGGGTATTTAAACAGCAAACATAGAAAGTGCTGCTCGCGGTACCCCATTTTGGTCAAGTTTTATAAAAGAAAGGTAGCCGGACGCAGGATGAACTTTCCAAGGCGGTAAATTGCCTGGAAAGGATGGTCTCTACACATCTCAAAACGATGCGCGAAGATCCGAAGCTGACTATCTAAGTCAAACTGAAAAGGGCAGACAAATAATGGGTGATTTCGAAAAAGCAGAAATGTGGATGTATAGTTACACACACGGTAAAAACGATGGTTAATGAGTATTTGAAATCTTAAAAGCGTAAAGCAAGCCCATGTACGTTCATTGGCTCTCAAGGTACCACTTCTCAAACTAGACATACAGACTCTCCAAAGTCTACTGCAAAAAGCCCTCAATGCAAGATGAAGCCGCAAGTGCGGCAGTGGGTCGCTTGTTTTAGTCGCCGACCCTGTTTTAGTGTGTTTTAGTCGCCGACCCATACACTACACAGCCTTTGTCCAAACGAGAGCCAACCAAAGCGGTATACAGCCGTAGCAGGAGTTCTTTGTCGGAACTATACGAGTGGTTTGAGAGGCCCTAACAATATTCCTTGTTTGGATGCATTTATGCCTATTTTATAAACAGCGGAATGAATTTGAGTCTGTTGTCAAACAGAACACCTAATATCTTGTGCTCCTTGTTCACAGGAAGCGACAAGCCGTTAATAGTAAAGTCTGGGTCTGAATAGACCCGCTATGCTTGGAGAACACAACGAAGGAGTTATTGCAGGATTCAATTTCAAACAATTCTTTTCTGCCCAGCAGGCAGGTTTTTGACACCAAGCTGGACTTGACGTTCGCGTATTGGCATACAACCTGATTTAAAAGATATCTTCAGGTCATCTATAATCATGGAATAACAGATTGTAGGTGGCAGTGCCTATTCAAGAGAGTTTATCTTTACTATGAAGAGATTGCAGCTAAACGCACCACCTTGCAGCACGCCATATTCTTGCACATGAACCTTTGACAGTGCAAAACCAACTCTTACTCGAAACGTTCTCTCCGACAAGTACCTAACAAGTATGTTTAACGTGTTTCCCGAAACACCAAATGAATTGATGTCACTAAGGAGCCCATAACGCCAAGCGGTGTCGTAGGCCTTCTCGAGGTAAAAAAACACAGTTACACGATACTGCTGATGCACGAAAGCAACCTTGATGTACGAGTCAAATGCTACCAGTTGATCGTTGGTCGATCGCCCCACCCTGAAGCCTGCCTGGCAACTCTCGAGAATTCCAGAGTACTCAAAGAAGTACACGAGCCTGCAATTATTCATTTCTCGAAGATCTTGAAGGGGAGCTCGTCAGGCCTATAGGATGGTAACTTGAGGAGGATGACGGGTCCTTTCCCTTCTTTAAGAAAGCAACTGCTATGGCCTCTACACAAAAGAGTGGAATGTGCCATGAAAGCCATATTTTATCATTTAGATGTAGAAGTGATTTGTGGATTGATGATAGTGCTTAATGGCGCAAAGGCCTCTAGGCCAAAAAGCGCCAAAACAAGAGTGCGTTAATTTCGCAGGTGAGTTATATGCGGCATGCTTTTGTTAGAAGTTGGTTATGTAAAATTGGTGTATACGGCAAATGATTGTCAGTAAACAATAAACAAAACTATTAATGAGAGTATAAAAAGATTTGCGCTAAAACTCAGGGTGCCTAGAGAAATTTTTGCCTAGGACAAAAGGAATGAGGCCCCTGAGTGTCATGGAAGAGTACATCAGCAGCGTCCTCATTACTGACGGAAGAGCGGGGGTGTAGTGCGATAAGAAATTTTTAATAAAAAGTAAACCTCGGCCAAGTAGTCTTCAGCTTTTTTGAAACTGAATATTCCTTCATCTGAGAGAAAGTGCACAGGGTGTGGAGGTGTGTGTTGTGTGTATATACTAGGGAAGTGTTTTGTCTGATAGTTTCGAGTGACACACATTTAATAAAAATATTGAGTACAGAAAGATTTCCTCCACATTTGTTGCATGTCAGTCGCGGTGTTCCATTTAAGAGGCATCCATGTGTGCCATGTGTGTGCCCAATACTTAAACGACACAGAGCAACTTCTACAGACATCTGTAGTTATTCGGTTATGTGTTTATCTATTTGCGGTTTAATTGTATGGAATTTGTTTTCTGGTTGCGTGTCCCAATGTTTCTGCCAGCGTTCCCGGAGTTTTCTTGTAATGTGCGACTTCCGGTCACAGTAAGGCGCTGACATTATGTCCACATCTCCACGAAGAGCAGCGACAGCTGCCTCCCTATCAGCAGCCTCATTGGTAGCTTTTCTACAGTGACCAGGAACCAAGCAGGCAGTATTTTTGAGCCCCATTGAATATGCTGTCATGATAGCGTGTATGAGCGAATTGAAGACTGCGTTTTTTATGTGGCTTCGCTAAGCACAGGGCTGTCACCACATTGAGAATCAGTGTATGTGACCGAGCAAACTATTTTGTTCTGTAATATGTGTTCTCCAGCCAGTGCAATGGCTTGGGCTTCACCTCTGAAAATGGTACTGCAAGTATAGGGGATTTTTGAAGCGCAGAGGTTCGGTCTAGGTACGGCACATGACACTGTGGAATTTGTTTTTGACGCATCTGCATAGAACTGCACATTGATTATTATGCTGAAGACCTAAAAAGAGCTGTTTAAATAAGGCACTAGGTGATTTGGTTTTGTTTACGCTTGCAAAAGTCATATCGCATGCTATAGGCGATAACATCCATAGGGCTATACCATCCGCTAAAGAGGTTTTCTACGTGTCTTCCAAGGAAATGTACAAGTTGGAGGCTACATTATTCACTGCTATTGAACAGGGCTGCAGAAGTGACGGCCGCTTAACGAACAAAGATACAGTGGATGTGTCATTAATTAAGATGTTGGATGGGTGCTTTATGACTAAGGTTGTTTAACAGCATAAAACTAGGAGGTGTAAGCACGCTGGGTTTCCAATGACCCCATGTCAGATTCTACATACAAACTTTCGATCGGATTCCTACGAAAAGCACCCGTCGCCAACCGCAGCCCTAAATGATAGACAGATTGTAGTAGTTTCAGAGCAGCTTTTGGAGCTGACTGATACACTGGGCTACAATAACCAAGCCTCGATCTTACGAGGCTGTTGAAAATTTTTAATAAGCATGTTCTGTCCGTACCATGAGACTGAAGGGGCCCAATCTTTAAAATTTTAAAGTTTTCGTGGTTTTTATTTGTAATTGTTTTATGTTAGGAGTAAAGGATGATTTTTCATCCAGCAGCACTCGGAGAAATTTTTCCCTTTTCTATGGGGATAGGCTTCCCTTCCATAGTCACACATGGGTCTGCCGGCATGCCCCATAGCATAGTAAATAGCACGCAGCTTCTTTTGTACCAGTTACGTTTAAAACCATTCGTATTTCCCCACCTTGAGAGGCTGTTCACTCCAAGTTGGATTTGGCTTTCCCAAACGTCCATAATACAAGATTTAAAACCAATCTGAATATCATCCACATATAAAGAGCAAAAGAGAGAGTGGGGTAGACTGTTCTTTAAAGAATTCAATTTTGTGATGAAAACTGAACTCAAGACACCTCCCTGAGGTACACCATTCTCTTGGATGAAAGTTTGTTTTAAGACGTGGCCAATTCTCACTGAGAATGTCCTGTAGGGTAGATAGTGTTCTATGACATTAAACATTATGCCACAGATTCCCAATGAAAAATGATCGAGTGAAATGCTATAACGCCACGTAGTATCATAGGCCTTTTCTAGGTAAAAAGACATATAGTGTTGTTTATTCACGAGGGCGTCACGCGCGAATGCCTCAAAGGCCACAACGGTATCCGTTTAACACCTTTCCAAGCAAAAGCCCGCTTAACACTTGTCTAAAATCTCATTATGCTCTAAGAAATAAGTGACTCGTCTGTTTGTCATTTTCTCCAAATGCTTGCGTAAACAGCTTGTTAATGCAATCGGCCTGTAGCTGGTCGGTAATCTTGTATCCTTCCTTTCTTTTAAAATTGGTACTACAATGGATTCCTTCCTAGATGTGGGAAGGCGTCCTGCTTGCCATATTTTATTAAATAACAAAAAAGAATTCTTTCGTGAGCAATGATATGAACATGTTTTAACATTTCATAAGGTATTTTGTTGGCCCCCGCAGCAGTTTTTCTGCAGGTCGAAAGTTCAACTGCCAACTCATGTTGGCTGAGGGGCAGTTGTAGCCCATGCGGTCTTTCTTTTTCCGCAGAGGCTGCTGCTCCATTAACTTTTTTGTGTTAAAAAATTGTGCAGTGTAGAGCACAGCTGGAGACACCCTCAAAGTGTAGCCCAAGGGAGATAGCTTGATCTTCAAGCGAATCTCCAGTTGTGCTAACAAGTAGTAGGGTGTTTGTGTTTCCTCCTTGCAGTGCACTAAATCTTTCCAAACTTTGTGAGCATGAGTGTAAGAGTTGATGGAAGAAAGAATTGTTTTTTAGCTGTCCATTTCTCGTCTAATACGGCGCCTCTCGTCTAATCAGCCTCTCATTTAATACGGCGCTCTTTACCTTTGCGCGCCTGAAAGCAATGAGATTTTCAGTAGTTGGGTACCTTCTGAGGGCTGACAGTGCCGTTTTTTTGTTGTTTGCCAGCTATCTGGCACGTCTTGTGCCACCAAGGGCTGCGTTTGTTCTTGTTTCTACCAGAGGTTTGGGGAGTTGAGTAATGGGCTGCCCCTATTGTGTGGGCAGTTTTATATGTGCGCTTCATCAATATCTAAATTTTCTACTGAAGTATACGACAGTTGGGACGTCACTCTGATTTTTTTCCAGTCAGCTTTCTCTTCACGAAATGGGTGTGTGTGTCTGGTAGAATTGTGGGGCTATTAATTGCGGTTAATGCAGCGGGAAAATGGTCACTACCGTAAGTATTTTGTGTTACACTCCACAATACTGAAGGAAAAGGGTTTGGAGAGCCTATTGCGATATCGATCGTGAAGAAGTTGTGGGTTGTGTTTTATTAAGACGGGTGTGTTTTGTTAAATATGCAGTTACCCGAGGAGAGCAAGATTTTATAAGTCTTCCCCGTGTATCGGCACGTCCAGAACCCAAGATTTGATGATGAGTTTTAAAATAACCCGTCAGTATAAAACGCTGCGGGAGTTGGTCAACTAAAGTTTCATATTCATCAACCTGGAAACGATATTCTGGGGGTATAGACAAATAAGAAACAGTTATTAGCTTATTAAAGATCATCGCCCTCATGGCAACTGCTTCAAGGTTAGTTTGCAGGCCTATAACATGAAAAGCAATTAACTTTTGAATGACTAAGGGAACACCTCCGGAGGATTGAGTGCAGCCATCTCTATCCTTTCTAAAAACCTTGTACTGTGTCAGAAAGTGTGTGTTTTGCGTGAAGATGTGTTTCTTAGAGACAAATTACCTCTGGCTTGTGTTCCGACACTATTTCGTAAATGTCGGCAAGATTTTTTAACAGACCCCTACAATTCCACTGAATAATGTTTTGCAACATAAATTTTGTTTTTGGGAATCTTTTTCTTGTTTAGTTCAGTTTTGTTATTAATTGTGTGGTGGACCTGTTCTTTTTGTTACTTATTTTCTATACTCAAATGAGGGGCGCCGCTCCCTCGACAGGTCTGGTGCCACCGGGGACAGCGTTACCTCTATTTCCTCAACGGGCGCCCCAAGAGCAGCGGATGAGTCAGGCTTTTTCGGGCGTGCTTTGAGAGGGTTGGTGTCTGTTGGCCACGCGCGCTGGAGGGGCAGAACGCTCCACGGCAAACGTGGAGTGTGGAGCCGGTCACCCTAGTCCATGTCCCCTAACCTCTCAGGAAGGCTGAGGGTGGGCGCATCAGAGACCGGAGGGGCCGCACTATCTCCAGAAATCTTCTTCGCCACTGCTGCGGCAGTCAGAGGCATTGTGACGACGTTTTAGGATGCCGAGGCCAGCACAGCGGGGGGCGAGGATGGGACCGAATCAGCAGTGTTGTACTGGGTCGCCACCGACACCAGATACGGCTCCACCCCCCCGGCGAGCCGCATTGGCATACCTAGGAGAAAACATGGCATGTTTTCTCCGCGCTTCCTGGTAGGAGAATATTTGTGTTACTTTGAGATTTATTATTTCTTTTTCTGCTTTGAACTTTTCACATTTACGAGTATAGGATGCGTGGGGTTGTTCACAGTTAGGACCATTCAGCTCAGCAGATACAGTTTTCGGACAGGTGTTCGTGTGGTGTACACTTGAGGCACGTCAGACGTCCGCGACAGGCGATTGTACTGTGCGCATACCGTCGGCACTTTAAGCGTCGCCGTGGGTTGGGATGTGCTCTCGACCTTTGCAATGCAAGAAACCAGCAGTGAATGACTGGGGAAGAGTGCTCCGATCAAAATTTAGAATCACATGCTTCGTGGGTATTTCATTTCCAACCCACCTCATCATTATTCTCCTGACTGCAATATCCCCTTGCTCCGGCATGCCATCTAGGATGTCACAATCGGTCTCTTTCGAGAGGTCAGGTTCAGAAATTAAGCCTTGAGAGCTGTTTAAGCTTCGGTGTAAAGTTACAGTTACTTTGAAATCATGCATCTCAGGTTGACTCAAGAGTTTCTTGGATTGTTCTTCGGTTTGCACTCAACGGGAATGTCGCCTGACGATCGCTTTCTTGCCTTGTAGTTTGCGCCAACTACACTCTCTATGAACATAGCTCGCAAAATAACTCATTTACTGGTGATTGGTGCATCTTTCTCAACGGACTGTATTATCAGAAAACGAGGGAATTTGTCAGGTCTTGTAAACAATTGAGCAGAAAATGGTGGGAACGCAATTACGTCGGTGCGAGCCCTCTTCATGGCTTAATCTTTTGGTTGGGGGGTTTACAATATACCATAGGCTACAGTATACAGCAGGGAACGGAGGTACTTTCTTCTCGAGCCTTACCCCGTTACCAAGGGAGGTCCCGGAGCTCCCTGTCTGGTAAACAGACACGGGGCCCGTCCGCGAGAGCTTGACCTGGGCTTCGACCGCAACCGTTTGAGATTTGTACCCTTCACCTTAGAACTCATTACACGGTCGGTTACAGTGAGTATGGGGATTTGGGGTCCACGCTGTCGCCAATACGGTCACGAAGATTACTCAATGTGCACCGTGCGGAGTAAATGTAGCAGTGTTTCAAGTGTTTCTGCATGTATGGGTTATATCATTGTATACGTGATGTCTGGGCCTGGAGGTGAGGGTTTACACGTGCTCAGAGCAGTCCTCAGCTCATGCAGGAAAAACTCCGAGTTACAAGAAGATGTTGACGTATTATTATATTCTATATGCTTCTTATTGGCCAATCGTTTCTGTTTTATGAAAGTGTTTTTATAGAGTGCTGAACTGGACACGTGATGAAACGTGCGAGTGTGCCAGCCTGGTTTTCCAGTGTGTCCCATTTTATGCTGACTAGAGGCAGTCTGTGTGTTTTGTGTCTTTTGAGTAGCGTATTCATGTCCATACCTCTCGTGTGTTTCAGTAGGAGTTTATTTATGTTATGAAAGAAAGACAACTATCTCGTTTGGCTTCACGGCGCAAACGCTTTCTTAAAGCCTTGCACGTTTAAAAAACAAAATGTTACCCGACGTGGGGTACGCACAGGGGATACTCCATGCCATAATGTGGGCCTCTTGCGCTCACCTACAGTCCTCATTCCACCACGGCGTCGTCTGCTTTCTCGCGGCACCAGAGGAGTGGGAAATAGACTTTTCGGCGGCGTTGACGATGTGTTCCGTGAGGATTTGGGCAGCTTCTTCAAAGTGTAGGTGTCAAATAGATGTGTGGTGTAGTGTTGATGTCTCTGTAAATGTATTCCAGTCAGCTCTTGCTTTATTTAACCTGTTCTGGGAAGATAGAATGCATGGGCGTTTACCTATATATGTTAGTGAGGTGGGGAAGTGGTCACTGTTATAAGGGTCATTGCCCACAATCCACCCAAGAAGAGGAAAGAGAACTGCGGGGCCAATAGGAAGTCATGACATGAGTATGTGTTTTGTCATATGTTATGGTATGTAGGCTGTCCAGAGGATGTTAGGAAGCTTTCCATCAGGCGACGCCGGGCATCCGTACGAGATGAGCCCAAAAAGAATTTTGAGCATAGAGAGAGAGAGAGAGAGAGAAAACTTTATTGCGTTATGTAGTTAGGAGGGGGCGGTGACCAGTACTTGCAGTTTGCAAGTGACCAAGCCAGCCCGTTCCGTCAGACTTGTTTGGATCTGCGGGTCGGAGCTACCCAGCGCCGCCTCCCATTGCTCGGTGGGACGGAGTAATGGGGAGGGGTCGTTGTTGCATGCCACCATGGTATGGATGATGGTGTCTTTCAAGTTCGGGGCACTTGGGGGACTGATACAGCGTGGGATGAATTAGGTGCAGTTTGGCGCGACAGGTCAAAGTGTTTGTTTGAATGAGGTGACATAAGCGTTCTTCAGAGTGAGAGAGGGTAGGATGAGCTGGCGTGAATATGCGCTGGCGAGGAGGTAATGCTCAGTTATTTTCTGATAGCTAAGCAAGCTGTCTCGGGCTGATCGGCCTCGGTGTAAGGGTACGAGGCTTGGGCCTGCTCGGACAGTGTGTTTTTGAGCTGCTTTGTTGGCTGCCTCGTTGCCCTCCTGCCCTGAATGGGCAAGAGTCCAGATCAGCTCCACGAGGTCGGTAGTGGGATTTTGAACAAGAATTTGGAGGGCCTAAGGAGAGATGGTACCTCTGGCAAAGTTTGGAATGGCCGTTTTTGAATCAGAGATGATAATTGGGGGGGTTGGCCGTTGCGTTAGTGCAAGGGCGATTGCCGCTTCCTCCGCTGTTACCAGATGACGCGTGCGTATTGTGAGGAAGGTGAGGAGTGGGGAGTTAGGTCTGGAGATTGCTGTGACAGCGTACGCGGCGTGATGTCTATAGTCTGCTGCGTCTACGTACAGGGTGCTTGGCCTAATGGGAGATTTCTCATTCAAGGCCCGTGTTTGCTGTTCTCTGAGTGTTTTGTTGGGCACTGGGGGCAATATTGCTTGGTAAAGGGCGGATGCAGAGGTGCGCATGAACGCTTGGAGGATCAGGGATTAGCGGAGCTTGCACATTTATTTTATGCATGATCTGTCGACCAGTGGATGTTGTCGATAGGCGCTTAAGTTGATTGTGTTGATGGGCCTCGACTATTTCTTTTGCGGTGTTGTAAACGCCTAGCTATTCTAATCTGGCAGTGGGAGTGCTGTGGGGTAACGGCAATGCCGTCTTCTATATCCGGCGAAGCAGACAAATATTTTTGCCAACTCTGCTTGAGATGGATTGAAATAATGGAAAGAATACGTAATACGGCTTATTAAAAACGCCTGTATGAGGCGGATTCCCTCTGCTTTTTCAAGGCCTTTGTTGCGAGCTGAAATTCTGCATAATATGCGCATGGTTTGAGTTTCCTGGGATTTTAATTGTGTTATATAGCAGGTGTACGCGCGGTTGCACTGGAGAGTAAGGCCCAGAATTTTAATGCTAGGCACCTCCAACACTTCCACGTTCCCAACGTCGACTTTTATACTTGGAGGCGTTTTTGAACCCGATTTAGCTGAAAGGACCAGTAGTTGCGATTTATGTGGGGGGCATTCTAATCCCACCTTGCGAGCTTCGTCTGGGATGATTCGGGCACCCGTTAGGTAGGGTGTCTGCGATTTGGCCATCACTGCCCCCTGACGCCCACAGAGTAATATCATCGGCGTAGATGCTGTGTCGTAAATTGGGAACCTGCGAAAGTTGCCGAGGGATGTTTAGCAGAGCAAGATTGAAAAGAAGTGTGACAGTCCTATGCCTTGTGGGGTGCCTATAGAGGGAAGAATTATGGCTTCCGAGGTGATGCCATCAATCTGGAGTGTTGCAGTTCGAGCAGTTAAGACGTTTTTGATATTATTGCACATGCGGTAGCTAAATGGGATACTCTACAAAGGCTTTAGTGAGGTCTAGTGCGAGTATGGCCGCTGCATCGACCATTGAAGGGGGATGATTATGTCATGGAGCAATTGGAGATGCACATCTTACTTCGAGAGTCCTGCCATAAAGCGAATCATGGTGTTGGGAAGTGCGCCTGTTTGATCTATGTGTTCTATTAATCGTCCGTGAATAATGTGTTCCAGCACTTTGCCCATATATGAAGTTAGATAAATTGGCCGTAGGGGTACTAGGCTGAGAGGCTTTCCCGGTTTAGGAATAAGTGATATTTTAGCATGTTTCCACGAGGGGTTAGGATTTCTGAGGACCTGTAACGATTATAGTATAGTGTTAGCGTGGTAATTGAGTTGTCATCGAGGTTTCGTAACATCTTATTTGTCACACCATCCATACCTGGCGCCGACCCTGGACGGAGTCGAGTCAGGGCTGCTCTGAGTTCAGCTTCAGTGATATCGAGATCCAACGCGCTATGGTCTGGTACTCGATAAGGGGGTAAGGGATCAGATGAGCCCTGCGCTATTTAGAGTGTTTGGATTTCTTCTATTAGGTCTTGATTGGTGCTGGGTAGTTTTGGAATATTTGTGTTAGGCGATGGTGATGTGCCATTTTTGACGGCTTAGGTTCGAGCATGTATGGGAGTATGGCCTATGTGCGACGCATGCCAAGATTACCCCGCATTTGGTCACAGAATTCACCCCACTCTGTTTTCGCCAGCTCTGCAGCGTGACACTCAATCTTTTTGAAGGGCTCTGCTATGAAGACGCCGATTTTGGTTCTGGCGTCGCCATCTGCGTTGCCGCTGGGATATCAAGGTTCCTGCTGGGATATCCAGGTGTAGTGGTTGGTCGTGGGGTCGTTTGGTTTCGAATATTTGGTTTACCCAGCTGTCTAGTGTTGCGGTATTGATTTCAGCAGGAGTATTTTGCTCGCATGTGTGTCTAAACGCATCCCAGTTGGTGATGTATTGTTGGGTTAAACGTGGTATCAGGTTAGTAGAGAGGGAGATGTTTAGTTTGACTATGTAAAGGTCGCTGCCCAAAGTGTGAAAAGTGCGACTCCATTTGGCGTTTTTGACTGTGGGTGTGAGTAATAAGTCCGGAGAAGTGTCTTTCTGCGTACTATTTCCAATTCTTGTGGGGATAGATGGATAGATGGACCTTTTCGCAGAATTCTGGTATAAACCCCCGCCGTGTGGGGAGCGTTGAAGTCTCCCAGGATGGCTAGGGGGTGGGGACCCATTGTCTGTGTCGCTAGATTAAAGAGCTGACAGAAATTGTGTGTATGAGCGCGAGGCTGCTGTATACGTTTTGTATGTACATTCGGGAAGCAGTGGATTTAGGCGGATATAGCAAGACAATATCGTGCGGTATTTCTATGCTGTCGAAATGAATACATTCTCCAGGCATGTTTCTATGCACATGGGTGCCTGTTAATGGGTTATGGGGACGTTGAAATGATTGATATCCTAACAGTTGACATTAAGGCCTGGTTCTTGAAGAGCAATTGTTAAAGGGGTATTCAATGTGTTTGATAGGAGCATTTGTCCCCGGCAGTTCCACTGCCAGGTTGCAATCATTTCACTGAGCTTGACCATTTAAGAAGGCTTATAAAGGCGGTGCTCTATTGGCAGGTGCACCGACGTTGGCAAACTGTTGCATGCATTTCTGCATTTTGACACTAAGTTCCTGAATGGTAGCCGCAATTGTGTTCTGATTATTTACGAGACTTGGGTGGAGTGGAAGGTATTCCTGCTTCTGTTAGGCCTGAGATTGCTTGCAGGCGTCTTCTACAGCGGCTATGCGACCCTGGACATGTATGGGAGATAGAGGAGAAGTCTCGTTCGACATTGCTTTCCTTTTAGAAGTTGGTGGTGCACGGGAACTTTCGTGAGCAGCTGCTCCTGTCGGTTCACTTTCAGGGGTAAGTTCTGTTATGTTAGCAGTAGTCTGTTTCTTCAAGGCTGCGTAGTCGCGTTTGGGAGCTGCATTCTCCTGTCGTAACAGGGTGATTTCCGCGCGGATCGCTCGAAGTTCTTTGAGAAGGTCAGGATGAGAGGCGGAATGCAGTGTGGGGTGGATGGGAATTTGAAACTGTGGTGAGCTACTAGGAGGCATGCGCGGGTGGTTCCTTGTTTTCTTTCGGTGTCTTCTTGTTGGGGTAGTTCTTGTTGTGAAGTACCCAAGGTTGCATTCCGCTTTCGGGGAGAGACGTCATTAGGAGCCTGATGTGTGTCGCCCGAAAGAGGGGGGACGGCGTCCTGAGTAGGTACTGCATTGTGCATTGCCGCCGCCTTTGCGTAGGTGAAGGGAAGGCGCCGTGGTCGATAACGTTTTGGCGAGTCCACAGTTCTAGTGAGATGAAGGCGTTCACAGATGATGCACCGAGGTACACATTTGTGGTTCTCAGGGGCATTGATGGTTCCTCAGGTGGGACAGGGTGGAGGAGCCTGGGCATTGGGGCACACGTCTCGGCGATTACATGGCTGCCAGCATGCCGGGCAAGTTCAGACTTTCTGCTAAACAGTTTGCAGCGATACGTTGCCACACGGTAGCGAATCCAGTAGGGAACTTTGTTGCCATCGAAAAGACTTTGGGCGATATTGGAGGTATTAAGGCGTTTGGCATCCAGTATCCGGATGTCATTGTTGAACTGGCAAATACTGTAAGTACTTGTTCTGGCGTTTGGTCTTCGGGGATATTGAAGATCACTCCGGTTACCGTGTTGACTGGGGCGCTACGACTGGGGCCGCTACGACTACGGCCGCTACGCTACGAGACACGATATTGCTGCCCTTTCAGCGTGAAAGAAGCGATTTTCTCGTACCTTCTAGTGCGTTCTTTGGGGGCGTACTAACAATGGCAAAGTTGGCTCTTGATTGTATGCGGACTTGGTCTTTGCTACATGGATCAAGGCCCGGGTACCTTTGAATGGTATCTGCCAACGTGGCTAGAGCAACTGTCTTGAGCGCAAGACCGCCATGCGGGGCAATGATTATTCTGATATCATTTTCAGGCAGTGGTTGCGCCGGTGGTTTCCGCCGGGCTGGTTGACGCCGTTGCTGTTGTACAGAATTGCTGGGAACACGGTTCGCACTTTCCTGCATTCCAGTTTGCTGTGCTTGGAGGGCTTGTTGCTTTCGGCGAAATAGCCCAGTCAGGGTGGGCCAGCTCTGCCGGGTTGATGTATTCTCCTTCGACGATGCTTTCCAACGGGGCTTACGCCGCAACTTCAGAAAGCTGCAGTTGGCGCGCCAGCGCTGCCGGCTAAGTTCAAAGGTGCGCTTGGCCTGTTAGGCTTAGCTCACAGAGAAACGTTGCACAGTCTTTGAGAAGCAATATCTCAGCATCATATGGTCCGAAAGGTCAACGGTAGGTGTTCAGGGGGTCTGTGCACCTTGCTGTATCCTTTGGTAATACTCACGTTGTTGTGGGTAAAAAATTCCCGCACGTGGAAGCGAAAAACACAGAGCCGACGTGGAACGCATGTGAGCGCCGCGGCCCTCTAGCGGGTCATCTGATTGTGAGCATAAAGGTCCTCTGTTAGGGTGTATGGTTCGGGCAGCTAATCGACCTGCGCCTCGAAGTCGAAGCTCGAAAGTGCAAGATCAGGAGGAATGTATATGGAGCATACCGTCATAAATCTATTGAATAATATTTTTTGAATTGCTCCAGCCACAAGAACAGTGTTGAAGGTGATAGTGGGGCAGGTTATGATTTCCGGGCAATATGGCCACACCCCCTGAATACTTTGCAGCCAGCCATAACATTTTTGAATACCGTATAGCTATTTTTGAAATTTGTCTGATTGACATTGAAATGTGATTCCTGTACACGCCTCAAATTTGGCTTATTAGCACGCAGAATGTCGTACGTTTCGTCAAGAATATTCAGAAGGCCTCTGCAGTTCCGTTAAACAATATTTTCTCTTCATATTATTAAGTGTTCAGAGCTACTGGAGTGGACAAATTATTTAATGTATTTCAAGGCTTGGACTCTTGGAAGAGATACTTTGACCTTCTCTACTGACCTCGACTTCGCAGCCTATTCCTTCCGCTGCGTTAAAAGCCGGACGGGCTCAAAGTTTATGTGGATATCTGATGGCAAGGGCGTGCCCGGCGGACCGAATCCGCCGGACTTGGCACCTTTCCCTGTGCCCTTCGTTCGAGGCGCGACCACTTAGGGCGTCAGGAGCGCCAAGGGTGGCACAAGCGGTGCGGAGGGTGTGGGAACTGCCGCGGGTGCCCCCGTCTCCATCTCGTCAGTGTCATTGCGTGTGCTTTGGACCGGTGGAGAGGAAACAGTGGATTCAGCGGCATCCCCAATGGACGTAGTTGCCACCACAGCCGCTGCTGGAACAGCGAGCGGCGCTGTGGTGGGACGGGCTGCCGAAAGTAACTCGAGGGGGCTGTGTGGGGCCAGGTCCGACTCGTGGTACTGGGTACCCAACAAACCCAGACGGCCCTCCGCCTCCGGTGAGCTGCATCGGCATAACACCGCAGGGGAAGAAGGCGAACCGTTTCGCGCCTCTGGGAAGGTGATGTTTTCCGTTAGCTGCACATTTATAATCTCCTTCTAGTTCTAAAACTTCTCGCGTCTTCGAGAGTAGGTGGCATGGTGTCCCTGGCAGTTTCCGAAGGTTAGGGTTGATGGTAAATAATTGTGAAATGGGTGATCATGCTGGGTGCACTTTGCGCAGGGCACACGGCCAAGGCAGGAGATTCTTCCATGCCCGAACCGCTGCACTTAAAGCAGCGGCGCGGGTTTGGAATGTAGGCCCGGAAAATACAATGTACAAAATCTGCAGTTACGTACCCTGGGAGTGTGGACCGGTCGAAAGTAAGGATAATGTGCTTGGTCGAGACTACTTTGTCATCCCTCTTTATAATTATGCGCCTCCCAGTTGTTACGCCCTAATTTCTCATTCATGAGGTCTATTTTGGAAATAACGCCTTGAGAACTGTTGAGGCTTCAGTGGGGTGTCACCTTGATTTCAGTATTGTCTGTGCGAGTTTGGGCAAAAAGGAATATGGCTGGCTGCATTGTTGTGTACTTCAGCCAGGATTTCTCCAGTTTTTTTTTGTTTTTTAGCATCATAAGAGTCACCAATATTGCCCTCCAGAACTTTTGATATAATAAACACGGACGGTGATGCAAAAGGTTTTTCTTGTTCAGTGGATTGTAACACGAAAAAATGGGGGAAGTTATTAATGTATGCCAAACTGAGGGCTGAGAGCGGCGGAAATACACCTTCAGTGCGGCCTTTTTTGGGAATCGATCATGTTTGGGGGGCATTTCGGATTTACCATATGGCATGTAAAAGCTCAAGGGAACGGGGGTATTTTCTTCGTAAGCCTCACCCTGATAGCTGACGAGGTCTAGGAGCTCCCTGGCAGACAGGCAGCAACCCCATCCGCCGGAGCTTTACCTTGGCTGAGATGGCCACAGTTTGTGGTTTCTGCCATTCACCTTAAACACATTGTCACGGTGGGTCGCAACCTATGGATAGGGGCTCGGGGTCCACGGTGTCGCCATTACCGTCACTGTAAGGTCCACTTATAAGATCAGCGTCCAGCTGCCCGGGCTGCGTGTGAGAACCCGCCCTCTGTCTTGGGGCTCAGCACTGTGGACTCTAGCCTTAGCCGTCGCCAATTCGTCACTGCGCGGACAGGAGACTGATTGTGTGGCCCACCGAGTACCACGGGGATAATCCCCCATTGAGAAAGCAGACGGCGCCACTCAATTACGAGCATCGTGGACGGGACGCCCGGAGGGGGTGGAATTAGCAGCGTTGAGGCGCGCGCCTCGCGAGAAACCATTATTAACGCTCCACGGTCGGCACGGTGCACTGTCGCCGCCTTTTGCTCTCACCCCGCGCGGTCGCGTGCACTTGCTCGTCCGCGAGCGTGCCGTTGACCGAAAGATGGTGGCGCCTCATTGAATATTCCGTAGCGCGCTGAGTGACCGCTGTCTACGTGAATTTGGGCACTCTCTTACGCGTGGGCGAATGCTACAGGGGCGTTCCCGAGAAAGTGTGATCTCGAAGTGTTAATAGGCTGAACTTGGCCGTTAAAAATTGTTCTTGTCTGAGCTCCGAGCTGGGCAGTTCCCGGCGGGACAAGGAGTCTCGACCGTTAAAGCTACGTTGATATTTGTGAGCCCCCTAGGCTAGAGGTTAAGTTGGCGTCGGAGGTTTAGGGTACAGTGCCGTCCCGGGCAACTAGACGGATCTGGCGGCGAGACAGAGTCTCGGCCATCTTTTCCCGAGCTGTTTGTGTATGCTCCGAGAATAGGAGAGTTAGACGAAGTTGAGGAGGTCAAGTGATTTGTGCGCACTCCAAGATAGCGTCAACCTCAAGTTTGAAGTTTTTCCTTTATTACTCATGTACCCAGTTTTCCTACTGTAAATAGCTGTATATAAACTCTTCCTTTCATTTATTCAACCCCAACGCCTTGAGTTCGTGAGTTCGACCGCTCTGTCTAAGAACCTTAAGACCATCGCCCTGCCAGCCTCCTGCCAAATCAACCAGAGCCCGTGCGATCGGGTTCCTGATCGACACCGGATTTCAGGGAAACAAAAGCACAACCATCTTTACTTGCGCAGCCGCCAGGATTTTGCAGAAGATATTACCAGGTCACAACCAGGGGTGACAACCAGACGTAAGCCCGCCTTCATCGGCAGCTTCCGAGCTCGGCGCGGTGTGGAGCGGCAGAGCCAAGCCAGCGCACGGGGCCAACGACGCGGCAGCTGACCACCGAAGGTGCGTGTGAGTGGGAATTTTCGCGCTTTGTTTTGGCCGTGTAGGTTGAGTCTGGGGTTGCATGGTAGTCACGCGGAGCATGCTGCCAAATATGGCGAATGGAGACGGTGTACAGCGCATGCCACGGAGGCGTCGAAACAGAGACGACAAGACCACGTATCAAGGCCGGTTTATTCGGAACGCCGTAGGGTCTATATCTACTCTTGTCAGGGGCGCGCGAGCCCTCCGCCGGGTGAGCGCGCTTGTGGGCCTGCGGCACGCTGCTGCCGCTGACACTGTGGCTTGCCGCTAAAGGGTTCCCCCCAAGAGAGGAGCTGGTGCGAGGGTCTGATGAAACCAGCGTACATGATGGTCGGGGTGGTGTGCAGCCACAGTCGGAAGACCCGTAGGTTTGATGTTGGCGGTGGTGACGTATGCCGGCTTCAGGCGCTCTAGGGCTATGGTGTCCTGGGAGCCATTGATGTCGATGACTTATGTTGATGAGTGTCGTTTTACCACAGGCAAAGGCCCAACGAAGTGTGGTTGCAAAGGGCGGCGCACGGGTCCGTACCACACAAACACACATGTTGCCTGTTCAATGTCCGGAAGCACGTAAGCTGCTTTAGGTTTTCGTTCACGTGTAGGCTGCGGTCGAAGGTCAGCGAGGATCAATCTAAGAGATTTCACGTAGTCCGCTGCGGGAAGTGCTTGAGACGGTATACGCCACCACCGCCGACATCAAACCTACGAGTGTCTGTCTGGTCGTCTCTGTTTCGACGCCTACATGACATGCGATCTACAGTTGTTTACCCGGACCTAATATTCCTCCCAGTGAAACTGTCAAAACCGAGACGGCCACACCACGTAGCAAGGCCGGTATATTCGGAACGCCCTTGGGTCTCTATCTACTGATGGCAGGGGCGCGCGAGCCCTCCGGCGGGTGAGCGCGCTCGTTAGCCTGCGTCACGCTGGTGCCACAACACTGTGGCTTGCCGCTACAACGCAAATGGTCATACACATGAGGCGCTACCTCAAGAAGGAACGGCGAGAGGAGGGGTGGTTCAAGCGGAGTCTCAGGCAATTATTACTAAACGAATAGAGTTGGACTTTCAGGGACCGGAGAGAAAAGCAGTGCGCAAGCGGAGGAAAGAGCGCGAGAAGCGGCGGAGCGAAAATAGGAAAGAGCGGCAGAGGTGGAGGAGCGAGAGAGGAGAGAGTTGCGAGAATCGGAAGAACGCATACACAAACCGAAGCTCGAATCCGATGAGCGGCTCCGAAGGTTGGAGGTGGAGGCGGGGGCTGGCATGCAAACTCCTACGTGCTCGGACCCAGACGAGGGTAGGCGGGCGGGCTTAGACCCGGTCACTCAGTGCGCAAAGGTCATGAAAGCGCTTAAGCTGCCATGCTATGCGGACATTCCGTTGTCGTTCGACGAATTTGAAAGGTTTTTGTTATGTGCGGTGTACCGGAGTCGAGTAGGGTTTATATTAACCGGCGTGGTCGGAACGGGTGAGGTACATCTTACGTGGACTTGGGGACAGTGAGTGCAATGACTACGAAGTGGTAAAAAAGGCGGGGAGCTCCAAGGTGCAGCTAATCTGTGCTGTCACCAACAATCTCGGCGAGCGACCTGACTGTTTGCTGTCTAGACAGGATTGGGAGCTGCTGGCTGCTAACGAAATGTCACCTCAACCGGGAGGCGAACAGCACGGCTAGAACTCTCGCCTACTCAAGTGGGGACCGCGAGGTCGGCACCGGGGCGATCTCGGAACCGGCGGCTACCGTGTGTTAGATTACGGGAGAGACGGCACCCGAAGCTCTGGCCGAGGAGATTGATGAGACAGTCGAAGTTGAGGGTCCACGGGAAAGGCTGCTGGCGTCTCAGCTGGCCGATGACAGCCTAAGGAGCGCTTGCGCCGACGCGAAAAGAGGGAAAGCCGGCGTGTTTGTTTCCGACGGGTTGCTGTTTTACGGGGACCCTATAGCCGGCGCGAAGGTAATGCAACTCGTGCTGCCCTCAGAGAGACGCGAAGAGGTACTCTTGCTGGCCCACGAGTCACTATGGGAAGGCCATTTAGGCCCCAAAAAGACGAAGGCTAGGGTAAAATATAGCTTTTTCTGGCCTGGCCTCGAGACAGACGTCTCCAATCACTGCCAAACATGTCATGGCAGCCAAATCCGGGCGGATAGATGGCTCAGCGACAGGGTCCCTATTGTTCCCCTAACAAGGCCAGACCACCCCTTCCAGGTAGTAAACGTTGACATCATCGGTCCCCTAGACGTACTGTCGGGTTGGGACCACAAGAATGCGCTTTGTCTGGTGGACCTCTGCACACGCTGGCCCGAAGTGGTGTGCCTGCGGTAACTTACGGGGAAAGCAACTTGCGAGGCTCTCCTGACAATATTCAGCGGGACTGGCATTCCCCAGTTAATATGCTCTGACCAGGGTACTAACTTAACGTCACAACCGACACAAAGGTTTTTGGAAAGGTTGGGCTCGTTCCACGCTTCTCGAAACCGGAACACCCGGAGAGCAATGGCGCGGTGGAGCCTTGGACTAGGGTACTTAACAACATGCTGTTTCACGTCATCGAGAAGGATCCAAGGAACTGGGATAGGTTAGTACCGTTCTTGTTGTTGGCCTATCGAGAGGTTCTGCACAACACAACTGGAGTAGCCCCGTACCGCATGCTTTATGGCAGGCACCCCACAGGACCGCTGGCGATCCTCCAGCACAGTTGGACAGGGGAACTGCCCGTACCGGGCACATTAAAAGAGGAGCCAGCGAAATACCTTAGGCAGCTGCGTGAGCAGCTAGAGGTAACGGTGGAGGTGGCGGAGCACACGGCGAGCGCGCGTCAGGGCAGTGACGCGCAGGCGTACAATAGAACCGCGCGTAACAAAACGTTCAGCGTTGGCAAACAGGTAACTTTTGTGCGACACGGAGGGTAAACGTAAGACGGCCCCGAGATGGTTGGGCCCATTCACGGTTGTTTCACACGAGAGGCAGCATTCATACCGTCTCGACATGGGAAAAAAGGGAACTTCGCTGGTGCACGCGAACCGCCTGCGACCTTCCTACTGTCGCGTCAGTCACGGGGGGGGGGGGTAGTGTTCGATGAAGATAGCGTGATTTGGGGACGTAAAGTAGGCCCCACGGTTTATGCCGCCACATCGAAGTACGCTTCCCTTACCCATCGATAATTTGTCAACCTTAAGTGAGCGAGAGAGCTCAGAGATTGCAAGCGTATTTGCAAAACACGCCGACCTGTTCGATGGAAAGCCAGGACTCGCCGTGGTTGGGCGACACCAAATCTAGCTGCAGGGAACTAATAAGCCAAAGAGGGCTGTTCTTTACCGCGTTCCGGAGCTTCTCAGGAAAGAAGTCACCCACCAGGTAGACGAACTTTTAAAATTGGGCTCATTTACCCAGTGGAAAGTGATCATGCTCACCCGGTCGTTTGCGTCACAAAGAAGGATGGGTCGTGGAGAATGTGTGTTGACTACTGCAGACTAAATGCCGTGACTCGCGCCGATGCATTTCCTATGACGCCACCACAGGAGTTGATCTCGAAAGTAGGAAAGGTGAGTTTCATCACAGTTATACACTTGCGGAGGGGCTACTGGCAGGTACATGTAACACCCGAGAGCGAGCCCCTAACCACCTTCGTCACGCACGACGGACAGTATGCGTAGCTCGTCACGCCTTTTGGTTTCAAAAATGCGGCGGCGACATTTCAGAGGATGATGAATACGCTGCTCACCAAACACCGGGTTTACCAAAGAGCACCTTGGGCACGTGGACACCATCCGTGGCCTGTTAAGCGGCACGAAGCTGAAGACCTAGGCCATATAGTGGGTAACGGAACGCACTGTCCTGACCCAGAGAAGCTGGCCGCAATCAGATGCGTAGCAAAACCCACGACTGAAAAGGAGCTTCGAAGTCTCGTCATCCTTTGCGGTTATTACCAAGAATACGTCAAGGACTACGCCGAAATAGACGAACCGCTAACGTCCCTAACGAAGCGAGGTGTAACGAACCCGTTCCCTTGGGGCAGCGATGTCGAGAGAGCATTCCAGCAGCTAAAGGAGTCACTTTGTTCAGCCAATGCGCTGCATACCCCTGATCCGCAGCAACCCTATTGGCTGTTTATCGACGCGTCTGAGATCGGAGCCGGAGCGTGTCTGGCGCAAATTGAGAAAGAGGGCCGCGAAAAGCCCATTGCATTGGCCAGCCATCGTTTCACTCCAACCGAAACCCGCTTGTCAGCCGTCGAGCGCGAGGCGTTTGCTATCTCTGGGGTTGAAAAATTTTGATTATTGGGTTTCTGGGGAAAAAGTCAATGTAGTGTCCGACCATAACCCTCTCTCTTACCTGACTGCCTGTACGCCTCATTGGGCTAAATTGTCAAGGCGGGCATTAGCCTTGCAAAGCTACAACGTTGTGGTTTCTCACAGGAAGGGATTAAAGAATGCAAACGCGGACGCACTGTTGCACCTTCACAATGTTGCTTGGGGGGCCACCATTGAATCGCCTCCCATACTTTAACACCACCACGACTGACGTGAACGTTCCCGTTCACCCGTCCATTTTGGTCG
This sequence comes from Haemaphysalis longicornis, assembly GCF_048455015.1. Taxonomy (NCBI): domain Eukaryota; kingdom Metazoa; phylum Arthropoda; class Arachnida; order Ixodida; family Ixodidae; genus Haemaphysalis; species Haemaphysalis longicornis. Next base: position 200,607,854 of record NW_027526385.1, read on the forward strand.
GTGGTGTGTGTGTGTGCGTGGTTGTGCGTGACGAGATGTCTTGGGTGCTCGATCCGTGCACCGAATTAATTGATCCGAGCACCAAACTGAACTTCTAGTGCACCGCAAGTGAGCGAAAGCCCAGCCGAACATTCTTGAAGGAACACCATCACGCTACGCCTTCAAGGAGGACCTTTGCGTGCGTCCGCATAGTGACAATAGATACTTTCTTAACGTTTTTTTTTGTTGACTGCCAAATTACCCGTGTTCTTTTCCAGTCCGTTTTCTTTTTCTTCTTGGTGTCGAGTGCCGGAATGTTTGTGCGTTGTTGCTTTTATAGCACACATCAGTGTTATAGGTTGAGTTGTCTCGTTGTTCGTGGCGTTTACGCGCCCCGGAGACGCGACCCAATTTTCTTTTTCTCGCACTTAGTGCTTTTAGCATTTTTTTGTGTCTTTCTGGTTTGGAAGTGTATTCGGTCCCTGTCAAATGGCAAATGAATTGGTTGTGTTTGTAGTTTAGGTGAGAGAGGGTTCGGGTCATCTAGAGAAAAGGAAGGGGGCTCATTTGTGGTTATACCTACGTCCTTCCACTTGTTTTTTGTGTTTGTTTCTTCCGCTGGTACTGCTGAAGGAGAAATGAAACGAGTGGCCCTTTTAAATTCTTTTCGGATTGACTGAACCAAGAGGTCAAGTAACCCTCTTAAAGGGGGGAGTTGTAAGGTCCACTTAAGAGATCAGCAGCCAGGCGCTCGGGCTCCGCGTGGGAACCCGCCACTCTGTGTGGGGGCTCAGCACTGTGGAATCAATGCCGCAGCCGTCGCCAATTCGGCACGGCTCGCACGCGAGGATTGTCTGGCCCACCGAATACCACGGGGATAATCTTCCGTTAAGAAAGCAGAAGGCGCCGCGGGTTACCGAGGATCGTCGACGTGACGCGCGAAGGGGGTGGAATTACCGACGTAGAGGCGCGCGCCCGCCGAGACACCATTGGTAATGCCCCCTGGTCGGCACGGTGCACTGTCGCCGCCTTTCGCTCTCACCCCGGGGGTTCACGCGCACTTGCTCGTCCGCGGGCGTGCGGTTGACCCAAAGATGGGGCCGCCTCATTGAAGGCTCCGTAGCGCGCTGAGTGACAGCTGTCTACATGAATTTGGGCTCTCCCTTACGCGCGTGCGAACGCTACAGGGTCGTTCCCGAGAGAGTGTGATCTCGAGGTGTTATAAGGCCGAACTTGGTTTTAGAAATCGTTATTGTCTGTGCGCCTAGCTGGGCAGTTCCCGGCGGGACAAAGAGTCTTGACCGTTAAAGCTAGGTTGGGATTTGTGAGCTTCCTAGGCCAGAGGTTAAGATCGCATCGGAGGTTTAGGGTACAGCGCCGTACCGGGCAACTAGACGGATCTGGCGGTGAGACAGAGTCTTGGCCATCATTTCTCGAGCGGTTTGTGTACGCTCCGAGAATAGAAAAGTTAGACGAAGTTGAGGAGCTCGAGTGATTTGTGCGCACTCGGAGCTAGCGTCTAGCTGAAGTTTGAAGTTTTTCCTTTATTACTCATGTGCCCAGTTTTCCTACTGTAAATAGCTGTATGTAAACTCTTCTTTTCATTTAATCAACCCCAACGCCTTGAGTTCGTGAATTCGACCAGCCTCCTGCCAAGTCAACCGGAGCCTGGGCGATTGGGTTTCTGATCGACACCGTACTTTGGGGAAACGGACCACAACCATCTTTACTGTCACCAAGATTGCTCAAGGCGCCCCGTGCGGGGAGATCTGCTAAATCACGTCACTACATCATCAATAAGCACTATTTTTAAGACCTGTGGAAGGAATTGCTATCCGATGCGTGTGATTATATATCTTTTTTTAGGGTAACTGCTTTCAAGGCCAAACAGCTTCGCTCGTCCTCCACTTATACTATGTCTTGTGATCTATACCCCTGCAGCAATATTGTGTAGATGAATTAAAATAAAATCGTGCAATACTTTTAAAGCATACACAAGGTACCGTACTCCATTAAAAATGTCGAATATTCAACAGTTCTTTCAGTATTTGCTCCTAAATGTCAAAAGGAACTTACTTAATAATACAACTTAACCATTTCCGAGCGGCTAAACATGCAATACTTGGTTGTCATGGAAGAATTCAATATATTACCTTTAAGGAAAAATAACGATGATTGTATAGTTTTGTAGAACTAACTTTAGAGATGTTTATCCAGTTCGAGGCGTCACACTTAGGCACAACAGACCAACATTACGGCGGTTTTCTAGGCATGTTGTCTTTTGTTCCAAAAGCTGTATTCCTTAAGAAAAAGTATATTTATGGCTGAAAAAACCATTTTCTTTTTCTCTATCTTTGGATAGTTCCGCCCGCGGCCTAGAAAACGTAACAAAAATTTAGCAGCTTGTGAAATTGTCGGTACTATTATCTTCTTTTCGTTTCAATTTCTGTATTATTTCGCACGCTTTTTGGCGCTCAGATATACCCGCGAATTTTTGATATTTATTCCTCCGTGCGAGTCAACCTTTTTATGACAAGAATAATGTGTAAAAAATGAGCGCATTCCTCGAAGCATATCTACCCTCTCCAGATTGTTTCCAAATGTGTTCATATGATCCGCATTAAAATACGTCGTTTATCAGCAAAGTAGGTGTCTCGAACCAAGACCTCGCGGTTTCGCTTTTGCGACCTCATCGGAGCAGGTACAATTCGGCGCGATCGGCACTGGTGCACACAATTATTCACATATTACAATCAAAGTAAGCAACCAGATTTCTGCACTTTCTCCATGTGAAAAACTTCTATATTCGTTTGATCATAGATGGGTCCACTCTTTTTAGATAACTTTACTGCTTCGTTTGAGCAAAGCAAAATATCAATTTGGACTGGTACAAAAAGCAGTATTTCTCTGCGCAGAAAGAAGTGTGGTTTCTGACATTGCATTTATCACTGGTTGAATTATGAGTATTAAGCAGGCATCGAAATGATATGAATATTATTAATACCCTTGGTCCATTCCAGGAACAACTTGGTGTGGCGTGGCCGCCAGGGATATTCTTGTCAAGGTCCTTGCTACACAGAAATACAATACAATGTTTTGTTGCCAGTTTTTTTCTTTGCACACAATAATTGCTCTATTCTACATATTGGCAGGTATGAAACGCTGCCGTCAGTGCAATTCCACACATTTTTCAAAAGCCGTCAGCCCTCCTGGCCAACTAGAGGCTGACAAAAGTGCCAAAGCTCGCTTCTACACACGAATATGGCTGCTACAAAAGCAGTGAAGTTACGGTGACAACGGGAACACACTGTTCCCTAGTAGATTTCGCGTTCACATATTTTGTGTTTCTAACTTTCACGCGACGTTTATCGAATATATAAAAACGAACATTACCTTAAACTTTCTCCCATTCGCAATACAAAATCCTAAATTTTGTCCTGTGCCCCGTTTACTTCTTCATCCCTTTTTCATTCCGTGCTCACTTGCACGATGAATGATAAACTTGCCCAAGAAACCAATATGGTCCTAGATTTATCTCCTTATATTTAGACTGAAATTAGACTCAATGAAGTTACTTAGAATTGGAAATTCATTATAATATGCTTTCATCCACAGTCACAAAAGTTTTTGCGTGTGGTTTTGCGAAATACATACGCAATGCCCCTGATCCCCGTGCAACTTATCCAGAATGAAGCAATAAATATCATGACTGATAAACATTTTTGTTGTAGGTCTTTCAGCTGATCCGTATACATAATGCTTTTTCGGTATATAGTTTATTCAATTTTTCTTTGCGGCATAATATTGAAACTCTTCTGCGTAATGATGTCTATCAAAATAATACTGCTATCCTGCTTCTACTTCCGAGCTACACTCGTTCTCGCTTACATAAAAAAAGAATATTTTACTTTCCAAAGCACAGAACGATTACGATAAACAAGAACTGCATTTTCTACTGCTTAGAGGTTGATCTGTTTGCTTACCTTCTAAAAAAAACTTCAAATATTTACTGTTTCAAGAATAGCTTACACGCTCATATTCAGTTCATTCGAGCTCAATTTCTTTGCTTTTATGACCTGTTTTGTCTACTTTTTACTGTTTTGTGCTGTCTTATTTTTTGTAGCATCTTGGCTTTGTTTCAACATGATACTCTATACCAATGTTTGTTAAAACATTTACTTGGTGACGCTTCTATTTTTGGAGGTCCCCTTGAAGTCTCCTACTTCGAGCCCTCCTCCAGTAAATAAGCACTGTATGCTGTTTCTTCGGTCCTCAAAGAAGCACCACTGAATCAAACCGAAGCGAAAGTATGGTAGTACGCAAGTAGTGCATAGGTTGAAGGGACAGACTAATTTAAAATACAAATGTTGCTATAGGATGATTGCTTTTCTACCAACACATCAAGAAGAACGAATACGTGTATATTGGACGATTGTCCTCTTAAATATACAAAATATTTCTACTTACGCAGAGTATCCAATCATATAGATACAAGAATGATTTAAGTGATTGAAATGAATGATACATGATTTAAACATGCATAATACATCAAATTTTCAAACAAAACGTTGTACTGCCCTAAGCAATACCAGAAGACGTCTGAAAATAGCTTTACCCACCATCGCGTGCAGAAACATTACTCTGAGTACCAAGAGATTGTACATAGTTCAGAGGTACCCTACAACACTTTTTCAACTTTCTAAAAAACCTACATTTTTGCAGAATTTAGTCCCCCAACCCACTCAGTACTTATATTACGGGTCGCAAAGTACGTAAACCAAAAATACTGGTCTATGCCCATCAGATCACTTGTACACTCGCTCAAAAGATTTCTCTTGCGCAGTCTTGACGGTATTCCACGACTCGAATTACGTCACTAGGGCCATATAGCTGCCGTTGGCCGGTTTTTCTTCAGTTGCAGCAATGAACGGTTTTCGATCGCAACTTTTAAAAACGCCACAGAACAAAAGCATAAATGGAAGGCGTATCTGGTGTCACGAGCAAATGATGCAGTGCCGCTCCCTGCTGGCAATACCCATTGCATTCGCAGTTGTTCCAGACGGTAAGTAAAGAGTGAAAGCGGTTATCGAAAGTTTTGAAGAGTCCATTTAAATAAGGGGCAATATACAAAATGTTCATCTACCTGGTCGTCGTGGCTGGATGTAAGCGCGTAGCCGTGTACCACCTTAATTTTGTTCGTCTTAGTAAGCCTGATGACATGGCCAGCTAACCTTTCCTTAATAATATATATTCGTCTGTGTTGCTAGCCATACTTTCATTGAATATTAATCTCACTTTGAGTACGTTTCTCTCCGCTAGTCCATGGCAAAAAAGGACGTTCCCGTTTCTCTGCACGCTACGGGATTCACCTGTCCTCGTGACCTTGGTAAGCCTTACTACATCCTATTTATGACCCTCTGTAATTCCTCGAATGCCTCTAGACTCGCCTCGCTTGGTAAAGTTCTCGTGTTGAACGTTGCCAGGCTCAGGTTGCAATGGCTGCATGTACAGATGAAGGGATTCATAACACCCTCTGACGCGACACAGGTCTGACCGCAGCACGAGTCTGTTGCTTCGCATCCACTGGAGACTTAGGGCTGAGGGTTATTTGCAGTATTTGTTGGAGGGCGTGGCCGCTACCCCACCAGGGTGTAGTCTTTCCCTTTTGAGGGAATTCATAACCAGCAATGGTAAAAGTGATTATGCGTTCCCCAAGCCTTATTCTGCAATTTCCTCAACATGAGGATTTCTGTTAGCCGGTGGGAATTATGCGGCACCGAGGTTTAAACCTCCATCCTACTGCACGCGAGGCCGATGCTGTACCTCTCCGCCAACGCTCCACCTATGAAGATGTGGAAACCGGAATTGCTTATGCAAAAGAATGTTATACCATAGTTATGGGACACTTCAATTCTAAAGTAGGCAAGAAGCAGGGGAGAGTCATTGCAGTTGGGAACTATAGTCTGGGTTGGAGAAAAACCAGAGTGGACTTATTAGTAGTTCTATTACAATCTAGTTATCATGAAAACATTCTTTTGCAAACGGGAGAACCGGAAGTGGATGAGGAGGAGTCCAAATGGAGAGCATAAAAATGAACTAGTCTTCAATATATGCAATACCCGAGCCGTCGTGCATGATGCGGTAGTGCTCGAAAGGGGGACTTTAGTGACCACCGCAAGGTAAGCTCTGGAATTATGCACGTATTGAGAAGGGTCAGTAAAAAAATACTAAAAAGCAGCCAATAAATAAGCTAAACTACTACGAAAAGTTGAAGAATATAGGATCGCTCTGCAAAACCGATATTCAGTTCTAGCTTGGGAAGCAGAGCATTCCACGCAGGAAGACAGCGACTTGTTAGAGACATTGTCATGTAATGTGTGTAGACCTGGGAGGCGCTCTTGCTAGACAGCATACTAGTAAACTTGCCCAGGAGATGAAAAATTAAGACAGCATTTTTTGCCAATAATTTCCGCAGTCATTCCGTTCGGTTTATTTTTTGACAACCACGTATATTTACGTGGTTGCTATTAAAATCTTCCCTAGAAGCCACATTTCTAGTAGCTTTGTCATCTAGCTCATATTTTACAACTATTTGTAACCACCATTTCACAGATAATCACCGACACTGTTTTTATAAGAGCAAAGATGTATAGTTTAAGATACTAAGCTCCTTATAGTTGATATTGCCGCGAACCATGCATTGGTTTGTTTATTTGTGTTTTGCTTTTACCGCCCGGCTGCGCCGGTCTGTGTTATCTCTGTGCCAAGGGAAGCGCGTGTTCCATTCTTTCTTTCTTTGCCGCATATGTTATCTGTTCTGATAAGGAGAGCATTCTGATCTAACGTGAACAGCCTGGAATAATCTTCTTCGATCTACAATGTTCTCGATGCGAATCGACGGTTCGAGAACCACGCGCGCCGAAAGATAAAAAGCCTGCAGAGCAGACGCCGGGGAATTCGATTCTGCGACGCTCGCCGACGAACGTACGTCACTTTGTTGACCGCTGCTTCGCCGCCTCTGTATTCTTTTCAGTTGTTAGGGGAGCACAAGTTCGCTCCAATGAACTTGTTTCTTTCCCAAACAACTGCGTCGTCCTTGTCTTCGTGACATCTGGTGGAGGTGCGGGGTACGCACTCTTCATGCCCACTACAACCTCTGGAAGCCGCCAAGCCAGTCCAACAAGAGCCAGCCTCCGCGTGCAAGATTTACCACCCGAGTTCGGTCTACTACCGGAGAAGACAAAGAAGAAAGACGTCGCAACCAGCACCATGCTCAACCAAGCCAATCCTCCTGTCGTTCTGCAGCAGCCACGGGAACCGCCATCATTCCGAGGAGCCCCCGCAGAAGACCCAGAAGAATGGTTGGAGAAACTGGAGCGCGTCCGGAAATTCAACAGGTGGGACGACGCAGAAACATTCCGGCATGTTTTCTTTTACTTGAAAGATTCGGCTCGCACTTGGTTCGAGAACCACGAGAGCTCGTTGACAAACTGGGCTCAGTTCAAAAGCGAGTTCACTAAGACCTTCACTACCGTCGTGCGGAAAGAAAGAGCCGCCCTTTTGTTGGAAACGGGCACCCAACACCCCAACGAAGGCGTCGTGATCTTCGTTGAGGAGATGAAACAGCTATTTCGCCGCGCGGACCCCGAAATGACGGAAGAAAAGAAGTTACGCTTCTTGATGCGCGGTGTGAAGGAGGAACTGTTTGCTGGACTTGTCCGAAATCCGCCAAAGACCGTCGCCGAATTCGTGACCGAAGCCAGCACCATCGAGAAAGCACTCGAAATGGGTGCTAAGCAGTACGACCGGAACTATGTTGGCATGGCCATTGCGAATTGCGTCGACAACGTGCGCATTCCCAAATAGAGCCTACGGGATACTATCCGCGAAATACTGAGGGAGGAGCTGCGGAAACTGCTCCCGACGCCGCCGCAACCACAGTTCGCTTCTCTTACCGACGTCATTAGAGAAGAAGTGCAGCAAGCGCTGGGAACTTCAACGACGCCAGTAGCACCTCGCGAGCCGCAAGCCATGACCTACGCGGCTGCTGTACATCGCCCTCGCCCACCTGCACCCTATCGTCACGAGGCTCCGTACCGTCGTCCCCTCTCGCCGGCCCGACCAGCTGCGGCGCAACCCCTTGCCCCAAGGAAGACCGACGTGGGGCGAACGTCCGACAATCGTCCGCTGTGCTACCACTGCGGAGAGGCCGACCACGTCTACCGTCGCTGCCCCTACAGGAGGCTCGGTTTGCGAGGGTGCTCCGTCGACGCACCCCGCCCCCGAACTGGCCAGCGCCCATCGGAGATCGATGAGTACCTGTCCAACACCAGCCGTCGACCAGCCCGTTTCAACCGTTCGCCGTCACCCTACCCATACCAGTCGCCGAACCGCCGTAGCAATGCTGAGTTCTCACGTGGAAGGTCCCCCAGCCCACGCGGGGGAAACTAAAGGAAGCAACTTCTGGAGGTGAAGTTGCTCTACGGCGAAATACTGGAAACCCTCCAACGACGCGAGGACGCGCGGAAGACACCGATTCACGACATACCCTCATCCCGACGACCCGACCTAACCCTGACTAGACTCCCGAACACGACGACAGCTACACGGCGCGACGCGTACCCGGCATGACCGAGGCTGCCGCTGAGAAGACAACAACGACGCACAGTGCCCGACCGTCAACACGCGCAAGCCGAGATGCGACGCCCCGACGCACCCGGAACTCGAGGAAGGCGGCGTCCGACGTCCAGTTGTCCATCGACGGCTTTGACGTAGTCGCCTTCGTCGACACGGGAGCCGACTACTCGGTAATGAGCGGGTCATTCGCGTCTAAGCTGAAGAAAGTTACGACAGGATCGGACGGTCCACATATACGCACAGCAGGAGGCCACCTCGTGACGCCAAGTGGAACGTGCACATCGCGCGTCACCATAGACGGCACGACGTACCCAGCGGCGTTCATCATTTTGCCTAACTGCGCCCGCGACGTAATTCTGGGAATGGACTTTTTGACGGAAAACGGCGCAATAATCGATCTGCAGACGAAGTCGATAACTTTTTCCTCCGATCACTCCGTGACGCCGGAATCGAACCCCGATCACCGTGCTGCTGTCAGGATCGCCGACGATCACGTCACCCTGCCACCCCGCGCAAGCTTGATGATCGCCGTCTACTGTGAGGATGCTGCTCCTGACATCGACGCTATCGTAGAGGGTGACCAAAGGTTGCTTCTCAACCGCGGTGTCTCCGTCGCAAGAGGCATTGCGCGCTTTAAGCAATGGAAATCCCATGTTTTGGTCACCAATTTCACCGAGGAGTACCAGCATCTAAACAAGGGCTCGGCAATTGCGTTCCTCGAAGCAACGCAAGAAGCAAGTCAAGTGATCGCGGTCGCTAACTTTCAATGCGCACGCGCAGATGCTTCCAAGCCGCCGCAACCTTTCGACGTGAACCGGGCGCTGCCGCAAGAAAATCGGCACAGATTGCTGGATTTGCTCCATCGCTACAGCGAGTGTTTTTCGGCAAACTCAAAATTACGTCAGACACCCCTAGCGAAGCACCGAATTATAACCGAAGATGGAGCCCGACCTACCCGACAGTCACCGTACCGCGTCTCTTCACAGGAGCGGGAAGCCATCCGGACTCAAGTCGACGACATACTCAGCGACGACATAATACAGCCATCGAAAAGTCCCTGGGCTGCGCCGGTCATACTCGTGAAGAAAAAAGACGGCACATTAAGGTTCTGTGTTGACTACCGGCGACTGAACAAAATCACAAAAAGGATGTGTACCCCCTGCCACGAATCGACGACGCCATCGACCACCTCTGCCATGCGAAGTACTTCTCATCGATGGATTTGAAGACCGGCTACTGGCAAATTGAAGTGGTCGAGAGAGACCGAGAGAAGACTGCATTTATAACCCCGGATGGCCTATACGAGTTCAAGGTGATGCCTTTCGGGCTGTGCACGGCGCCAGCAACGTTTCAACGATTCATGGACACGGTGCTAGCTGGCCTGAAGTGGCACACCTGCCTGGTATACCTTGACGACGTTGTCGTATTCGCCAGGACTTTCGACGAACACCTCGCAAGGTTGGAGTCTGTACTCGAGGCCATTCGTACGTCGGGGTTAACTCTAAAGCCTGAAAAGTGCCGTTTCGCGTACGAGGAACTCAAGTTCTTGGGCCACGTCGTCAACGCCACGGGAGTCCTACCTGACCCAGCAAAAACTTCAGCCGTTGCGAACTTCCCAAGGCCGAAAGACAAGAAGGGCGTGCGAAGATTTCTCGGACTGTGCGCATACTACCGGCGCTTCGTCGCAAACTTCGCACGCATTGCAGAGCCGCTCACGCGCTTGACGAAAGATAGCACTTCTTTCAGCTGGGACAACGACCAAGAAAAAGCATTCTGCGAGCTGCAAAAACGCCTGCAAAGCCCGCCCGTGCTCGCTCATTTTGACGAAAACGCCGAAACGGAAATACACACGGACGCCAGTGATATAGGCTTGGGTGCCGTCCTCGTCCAAAAACAAAGCGGGTGCGAAAAGGTAATCCCCTATGCCAGCCGTGGTCTGTCGAAGGAGGAGAAAAACTACTCGGCCTCTCAGAAAGAGTGCCTGGCAATTATATGGGCGATTTCAAAATTTTGCCCATACGTGTATGGAAGACCATTCAAGGTTGTGACAGACCACCACGCGCTGTGTTGGCTCGCCAATTTGAAGGAACGCTCTGGCCGTCTTGGACGGTGGAGCTTGCGCCTGCAGGAGTTCGACGTTACAGTTGTTTATAAATCCGGCAGGAAACACTCCGACGCCGACTGCCTGTCCCGCGCCCCCGTGGAACCACCAGCACAAGGCTCTGATGAAGACAGTGCGTTCTTCGGAATCGTGACGGAGACCGACCTTGCCGCCCAGCAGCGTGCCGACCCTGACTTACGCGTCATAATCGACTACCTCGAGGGACGCAACGCCGCCGTACCTGGGGCCTTCAAACGCAGCTTACCAGCATTCAGCCTGAGAAACTCCGTCCTCGTGAAGAAGAATTTCAGTCCCGGAAAGAGAATGAATTACCTTCTTGTCATCCCCGCAGACCTTCGTGACGAAATTTTGGAAGCGTGCCACGATGACCCGTCTTCCGGACATCTCGGCACAGCCCGCACAATTGGAAAAATCAAGGCGAAGTACTACTGGCCCCGCCTTACATCCGACGTCACCCACTACGTCCGGAGCTGCCGTGACTGTCAGCGACGAAAAACGCCACCGATGAGACCTGCCGGACTTTTGCAGCCGATCGCCGTCCCATCAAGGCCTTTCCAACAGATTGGAATGGACCTTCTGGGCCCGTTCCCTACGTCACGATCGGAGAACAAGTGGATTGTCGTAGCAACAGACTACATGACACGCTACGCGGAGACCGCCGCTCTCCCGAGGGGGACTGCACAAGAAGTCGCCAAGTTTTTCATAAGACAAGTTGTGCTGCGACATGGAGCCCCTGAAGTCCTCATCACGGACCGCGGAACGGCCTTTACTGCTGAGCTCATGCAAGGAATCTTACGCTACAGCAACACGGATCACCGAAGAACGACGGCGTACCACCCACAAACGAACGGACTAACGAAACGTTTGAACAAGACGATTGCGGATGATTTGTCCATGTACGTCGACGTTGAACATAAGACTTTGGACGAAGTGCTCCCGTATGTCACGTTTGCGTACAACACGGCTATCCAAGAAACCACGCAGATGACACCGTTCGAGCTCGTCTACCGAAGACGGCCGACTACAATCCTTGACGCCATGCTGCCGCACGTAGAAGACGACGACCAGAACGCCGACGTCCAAGGATGCCTTCAGCGTGCGGAGGAGGCCCGCCAGCTCCCTCGAGTTCGTATAAGGGACCAGCAGCTGGTGGATGCCGGCCGCTACAACCTCCGACGCCGAGCCGCCGAGTACCACCCAGGGGATCGTGTGTGGGTTTGGACTCCCATCCAACGACGCGGACTGAGTGAGAAACTTCTGCGACGGTATTTCGGACCCTACAAGATTCTACGACGTGTTGGCCAACTCACCTACGAAGTCATCCCCGATGGTGACTCCGGCACATCACGACGACACACGCGGCCCGAAGTCGTCCACGTGGTTCGCTTAAAACCTTTCTACGGACGATGACGAACTTTAATTTTTATTTGTTCGGACTGTCGCCTATGTTAGCATCGGGTCGATGCACTCTTAGATGGGGGGTAATGCCGCGAACCATGCATTGGTTTGTTTATTTGTGTTTTGCTTTTACCGCCCGGCTGCGCCGGTCTGTGTTATCTCTGTGCCAAGGGAAGCGCGTGTTCCATTCTTTCTTTCTTTGCCGCATGTGTTATCTGTTCTGATAAGGAGAGCATTCCGATCTAACGTGAACAGCCTGGAATAATCTTCTTGGGTCTACAATGTTCTCGATGCGAATCGACGGTTCGAGAACCACGCGCGCCGAAAGATAAAAAAAAATTCCCCACGCATTTCCCCGAGGGGGAGCATGTGAAAGTGCGTATGCACGAGTTGATTACGCAGGGGCGGTAAACGAGTGGAGTGGAGAGGGTACGCGTGGAATGGAGAGGGTACGCGTGGAGAGGGAGAGGGGACGCGCCCTCACGCGGCAAAACCCGTTACTACACCCGCGCAGCAGCGAGCGCCCGCGCCCAACCCGCCGGGAGCGCCGATGAACGCGCCCTCACGCGGCGCAACCCGTTACTGCGCCCGCGCAGCCGCGCGCGCCCGCGCCCAACCCGCCGGAGCGCCGTCGATGCGCGCGCCCTCACGCGGCGCCGCTCCGTTGCTACGCGCGCTCCGTTGCTAGGCGAGAGGAGGAGGAGCGCGAAGAGATAACACCTGCTGGCGAAGCGGGCTGCGGACGGCGCGCCGGACGGATGACAAGGGTCGGTTAAGAAGTGCATTCGCACTTAAAAGCCTGCAGAGCAGACGCCGGTGCATTCGATTCTGCGACGCTCGCCGACGAACGTACGTCACTTTGTTGACCGCTGCTTCGCCGCCTCTGTATTCTTTTCAGTTGTTAGGGGAGCACAAGTTCGCTCCAATAAACCTGTTTCTTTCCCAAACAACTGCGTCGTCCTTGTCTTCGTGACAATATCAGGTGTTGCAAAGCGCGTAATAATATGGCAACTATCGAAAAATGCATAACCTATGAAGGCAAGGTCAGATGAGAGACTGGATAAGCTTGCACTGTAATATTTTTTGCGTTTAAAGTAAAATTAGGGGTAACCAGCCGGTATCTCTACGGGGCCTCTATTGAATCAGTTCAATTTTAAAGAGGAAGGCCAAGCTTTCTGACGCAAAAGTGTAAAATGCGTTCACGATTTTATTGAGACGAAGAGTAAGAAGTGTGCAGTATAAGCCTTGAGTATGAGGTTTTGCCTTTATTGTTTTTCCCCAAAATTTTCCGCCTCCTAATACGCCAGGCGATCTGGCTTGCTTCTGACTTCCACTCACCGACAAATAAAATATATTGATTTTGATTTTTTGTGTATGCCACCTTTGAAGAAGCAACTTATGTGCTTTGGTGAGTGAGCGAGTGAACAAATAATATGGTTTACGAACGTGACGTATCGTATATAATTTTCTACGCATTTGTTTATAATCTGTTGCGATTATCAGCCCTTGGTTGCTAGCGACAACCCAAGTAGTAGCAACCAGGACACCGGCTTAAGCATCAATAATTAGTCCACTGTTCTAAGCAGTTCATATTTCGTCACTCCGTGACAGGATTGGTTTTCTATTGTCTTTTTGACGAGTGCATGTGTCTAGGTTATTATACAGCATCCGTGAATTATATGAAAGCTGAGTACTCAGGAGCTCAAGGCTGAAAGCTGCATTCTCATGAAACATAGCACTGTGCGTTTTTCAACGGCGCCCGCAGCAACTAAACATATCGGTGCACTACTTACCTGTTTGTAAAAGTATCGCAAGAGTCAAGGTATTCGGACAAGTACGACTGCTATCGGCCACCATGCACAGGTTCGCAAGATCATATTAAAATGCAGGTTGGCTTTTCTGAGCAACTATCCAGAGTGGAGGTTCTCCTGTTTGGTTTAATGGGTATTTTGTAGCGTGCGCCCTGCGAATACCTCGCATTGAAGGACGGTTTAAAACATTAATTTCAACAATAGAAACACTTTTCGAATTTTGTTTCGCAGATCGTAAGTATTCTCATATGGTAAAGTTGAATAATTGAAAAGTTAAGATTATTTTGTGAGCAAAATAGGAATATATACGTTATTTAAAAATACATCTCTAAACAGACCTTGAAAAATTTAAAGAAAATACTCTCGGTTTCTTGAAATACTTCTAGATGTGAAAGTTATGTGTTATCGTAACAGATTTGTAATTTGGAAAACTTTACTATAAAAAACAAATATCTTATGGTTCTTAAAAACACCATTAATGTGTTTTTTATACTTTTATGTTTATTAGTTTCCGATTCGTATTTTAGGCGAAATCTAAGGTAGTATAGGAAACTTTACACGTAACTCATTTTGGTTTTTTTATCATAGAGCTACTATTGCCACAAAAAACTAAAAATTTCTCCTACGTTGATTGTAAAAATCATTAGGAAAATTTGTGTCCGAAACACGCGGCATTTCAAGTACATATACTATCTTCTTGGTTTATTTTATACCGGAAAATATGTGACGGGTGTCAAGTTATTAGCAGTGCTTGTTTTGCGACGTACCCCGGCATTCGGTGTGCTGTATTAGCGTTTTGCAGCGTGAGTTACAATGCCCCAGGTAGTGCAGTTTCGCGCGGCTCCTGAAAAACCGTGCTGCGCATGCGCGAGGAGCAGTGACGTCACACGGCCCACAGAACGCTCTCCGCCCGTCGTCTCTCCCACACCCCAAGCGGCCAGCGTCTTCACCAACCTCCTTTTCGCACGTGGCGGCCGGTCGACTTGATGAGAATGCCAGGTATGGCCGGGTTTGGAACCGATGGATCCTGCGTCGCAGCAACACCGCCGTGGGACTGTAGAACCAGCTTTTCTTTGCGGCGATTGGTGACGCTTAGACGGAGCAGCTTGATATATATACATGTGACACAGAAGGAATATGCTGCGTGTGTCATTTAGGCAGCAGTAAGCACGATATTCAATATAATCCTAGACAACCAGAAAAGCTAAGAATAACCAGCTAAACCACCACTCACGCTACGTATATCCTGGCAAAGCGAAGTGAAGCTGCTCGTAATTTTTTTAAGCAATATATGTTTGCCAAAAAGACAAAATTCTCAAATTCATCAGCTTTCCATGCATCTTCAACACAAAAATGACTGTTAAAGCTTAGTTCTACCAGGTATGTCAATCCCTATTTAAGAAACATTGTGACGTTTCCTTGCGCAGATTATTTGGAACTAGCTACACTTGTCACTGAAATAAAAGTTCAAGTGGTTTTTCTAAATTTTGCTTTTTCAATTCTGCAGTGCTAATTTAAATTGGAACAGCAGTGCGTTGTTGGAGGTGTTTATTTTATTTGGACAGTTTTGTCAAAAAACACCTTTGTTGAAACTGCAAGTTAAACAGAAAAATAGCATTCTGAATGTAAACAAATATTACCAATCGAGGAATCTGAAATAGAATTGGTGTTTGATGCTTTATTATTGTCGACAGGGGAAAGATACTTTCATTTTTTCGGCAGAATATCTTACATAGGGTGTAACTGCATGGCATAGTTGGTGTAACTATTCCACGGTAGTGTAACTAGAATATAGCCGTAAACCATACATAGAGTTTTTATTTATGTTCTTTCTTTTCCCGGTATGCTGGGCAGGGTTGTGTTATCGGTGTTATGAGTGAAGCGCACGTTCTATTCTATCTTTCTATGCCACCCGGGCTATCTCATTTGATTATGACAACGTTCTGCCTAAAAACCACTAGCCTAGAAAAGTCTTCTTCTATACACACTGTTCTCGATGGAATTCGACGGTTCGAGAAACACCCACGCAGAAAGTTGAGAGCCTGCAGAGTACACGCCGGAGCATTCAATTTTCCGACATTCTACTGCGCACGTAATTTTGTTGACTGCTGTTTTGCCTCGTCTGTATTCTTTAAGTTGTCAGGGGAGCACGAGCTCATTCTAATAATACTTTTTTCCTCAAGATAACTGCGTCGTCTTTGGCTACGTGACAGTATGTTGTAACTTCCAAAAGGGCAAGTATCAAGATTAATATTTTAATTCACTGCAGGCCTGTGAAAACTTTCGCTTCAATTGTGAATATTTCTTAGGATCACTTTTTTAAGTTCTTTTACGTTTGGCTTCCAAAACTAGCCGTATTGTCAGGGTAAATTTATAGTAATAAAAACAATACTTAGCCTCATCGAAACATTATTTGAAGATTTGCAAGCCATGAGACACAGTCAAAAGATTTTTTTGTTTAGATTGTTTGTAATAGAAAAGGTCTGGGGTAATCAGTGTAATGTATTGTCGCTACAAAAATGCTAATTTAACCACCTTTATTATAGAAAAGTGTGCATACGTAAGGGTTTGACGTATTGTTAAGCCTAATGAGCAATTCAGGAAGGCGTGCTTACAAAAAAATTCGAAATGGCACATCGATCACCCAAAGAAAAAAAAACGCTTCTCGGGATCAGAATTGAATATGCGCCTCTTATATTATCAAGCCGATGACATGCAAAATGTAAAGTCACGCATTTTCCCTGCAACGCAGCATGTCTCACGTCAAGGTTTTTGCTCCGGTGAAGTCGGCATAGCCGGCACAGGTCCTGGGCTCCTCCTCGCCACCGCCGAAACTTTTTTACAATGGGTATCACACCGTGTATTCAACTCGTCACCACCGATTCCTGTCACAAGTTGTGCAGTCGCCTCGCAGACCTACAGACAAAATATAGGGCTATAAAGTAACCTAAAAGCCCAACCCGTACCACATACGTATCACGAGTGACGCCAATTAAAAATAAACAAACTGGACCGAAGAGAAAAAGCGTTTTGAGAGACAATAAAAAAGAAAAAAAGATGAAAGACGAGACATCTATCACGCAAAACCAAGCCAAGGGATGGAAGGCATCAGCGGTATTTTGTTAAACCAATATGTGAACGCTTGGTAATGAATAAACATGTCGTTCTTCATACGTGTGATCTTGACATGCAAACACATATGCAGTATAAGTTCTTTCTCGATGGTTCAATCTCATGCTCAATATTGACTCCTTTTGATCTTCTTGCAGCGGCCTTAACACCCTTATCAGATGACTGCGGAGAATCAACAACAGGACGAATGGGTATAAAACGCTTCCGCTCGGAAGGTCACTGCGGCACTTCAACCCTCAATTCGAACCTCTCACAGCAGGTGCGGGTTCCTGCCTGTTAAAACTAACTTGCGCCTTCGGAACGAAGGCGTGAGCACATATTTCTTGCTTAGGTTGAACACCGAAATTCCAAACGACATTGTCGCATCGGCGGCCCTTGCTTGCAAGCTGGTCTGGTCAGGGCAAAAATATATTCTGTCTAAGACAGGAAAATATAAATTTTTTCCTCTCCTTATTATACACCCATATGCGGTAGCGGGTTTAGTCGTGCAAGGGTTGAGGGGTGGAATGAGGGGTATGCACGCACCGCACGGCTTAGTGCTGCTGCCGACGACACATAAATACACCCGTTGTAGTCGTCAGAGATTTAAACGTGCGAGTCGTTTAATGCGTCCTGTCAGCGGCCCTCCACAAACTAGCGCTTTGGGACTGGGTTGGTTTACTGAACAGACTACAAGGTGAAGCGAAAGGGCACCCACGTGTATGTCCGGTAGAATAAAGATAGACGCCTTCGAAGTGGTAACTATCTGTGGGAGGGACACATGCTTTTCCGGAGAAAAGTAATTGCGGAAACTGAAAAAGTACAGCCGTAAAAGAAGCGTGAATGGGCCGGAAAGCGGCGCAAAGCCGCTGGCGCCGCTGTTTCTGCCTCACGTTCTAGCTTGTCGAGTAGGTGTGGTACCATCATGGATGAACAGCAACTGGCCTCCTAGAAACGCAAAGATGGGCCAATATCACTTGTTCAGCTGAGAAGGATTCCAAACAAACACGTTCAGCACATTCTTTCACGTCTAGGTACCTGGTCGTGACCGATTGCTCGTTTATGCGTGCACGGGTAGGGATTGGAGGGAGGGCGTTGGCTACATGCAGCTAAAGGCTTCAGGACCTTAACGATGACATATGCGTTGTGCTAGCGTGAGGCTTAGTCATGGCCGTCAAAGAGCCCAATGCTACCGGTCCGGTGTCTTCAGTGGTACAGTGGATTGGGTTGGCGTTTTACACAAAGAGTAAGATACCTACGTTACGGGACTTACAGAGACAGCTCTGCATTTATTCGCTAGGTTAAAGCACGGGTATTTTAATATTTCCTTAAGGTAATTCGCTAGAATGTATGCTCAATCGTTAATTAGAAACAAAAGTGTTCTTTATCGTGCTCGTCCATGGAGGGCGCGAAGCTTTCAGGTCATCCGTTTTCGAGAGCAAAAAGGCACTAATTTTTTGTTGATAGCGCCTTTATACAGTGAACTACACCAAAAGTAAAACAGGTGTTTTAAAAACAATAAAACGATTAAAATGTTACCAGCGACATTGCTATCTGTACAGTAAAAATATTTCAGTTGAACTAGTTCTTCAACAAAGCTTTGCCAATCAGGTTGATATCCTGCCTTCTGCTTGCATTCGTAACTAATACAATGCTTTCAAAAAGTATGCGGTTGCTGTAATTGCATCTCTGTCTGTCTGTTGCACTCCGTCGGCTATTTCTGATGACTGTGCAGGCTCAAAGTCATATCCATGTTATGTGGACTGCCTCATTCATTATGTGTTAAAGAAAACTTCCCGCAAACCTGCGCAATATAAAGATCAATACACCGGTGCCGGTAACATTACTATAATCACAATGCCGGTACCTCCCCATGATCACAATGGTATTACAAAGACCGGTCCTTCGGAAACTTTAAAGCTCGAAACATTACCTTCACGTAGCTTCGCGGTGATCTTTGCGTCAAAGCACCGGACGCCTCACCAAATCAATGATATATTCAAAAAAGTATCTCTGATTTCTCTGGAAAAATACCCTGCATACAGCCTTTACACAAGTAGGTGAACCTGTTCGGAGACCCTTTTTTAACTGAAATAATGAAAATTGTACGGCTCAAGTTCTCCCAAGTTCTGCGCCAATAATACTGAGCATATACCCTGCGAACTGTTTTAACGTTGATATCTGAGTTGTTCAACCCCTGGAGCACACACAAAATTTTAGCAAACAACACATCAAAGACACAAGCGCTGAATAAAATGAACACAGAAAGAAGATCCTGTTCAGCGTTTCGCACAAGGCTATTGCAGTTTAGTTGAGGAATAAAGCAGCGCTGGAAACGAGACTGCCTAAAGGGCAGACAGACAGAGGGCTGACTAACAATTGCGTTTGTTGTCACTGAACGGGTAATAAATAGGAAGAGATAAGAGACACGCGATGTTCTTTAGGAGAGAAAAGAAAAACTAAATTCAATAAAAGTGCACAAATATTCCTATAGTGTAAAGTATTTTTCCTGCCTAGGACATTCGTACTGACTCGTACTCCTGGTATTACAGCCCAGCTAATCTCCAATATCACCAAAGGGAATTTCTCTCTCCTTGAGGGAAATGGAGGGCGGGCTGGCGCAGTGCTGTTTCCGGGTATGCATTTCTCAAGCTTCTCCAATCTCTCGTCGCATGCGGTCGCGGAATCTTCGGAGCACATGGTTTTTCTAAAATAGGGGGGGGGGGGGGAGCTTGGGAACACGCCAACGTGTACTGCAAGCGTGCTACCTGCAGCTCTCTTTATTGAACGTAGGCTTCGGATGCTACTTGGTGCACTTTTTCGTCGCTAGACTTTCACTCTTCACTCTGCGGCATAGGATACCTAATTGGTCGGGATCAGTAAACACTAGCGGTACACCCCATTGCCCTACAATGTTTTTTTATACGCTGGCTCACCTCATGCATGTAGGGGATCACGACTATCCTCTTTTTCTCCCTTGATGGAGGCTCCTGTTCTTCTGTTTGGTTGGCATAGTCCTTTCAAGATGTTCTACCCCATGGGGCACAGTAGCGAATCACGAAAGCCAGCTCAAAGCAAACAGCTTTTTAGGAATCAATGCTGCTCTAATTCGATGATGGCAGTACCGTGACAGCGAGTTTTGTAAGGCAGCAGTAGCACCTCCTCACTTCACACGCTTCGAGTGCGCCGATGTGAATTGCATGAAACATCTTCGACTTCGCGGCGCATAGCTCCAACAAAGGGGCTCGGCTTTCAAACGGCATTATATACAAATACCGAAGTTTGTCAAAAGTGGGCACCTCCGTTGTTAGCACGAAGTTGCTAAGCTTCTGGGTAAACACTCTCAGGATGTCATCAACATCTCTCGCCTGTTCTTTCTCAGCCACTTTGTATAAGACAAGGACGTCGTCAACAAAGCGAAACACTTTTAACGCCGCTCTGTCCTGCAGAGCCGCATCCAAAGCCCTGCTGTGGCGGGCGAGCACAAGGTCACTCATAATAGCAGGGATAACAGAGCCAATACTCACACCTTCTTTCTTGATGAAGAGGCGGTACTCCAATTCAATGAACGTGGAGTTGAAGTAAAATAAGAGCATCTCAATAAGGCTTCTTACACTAATCCCGCGCTCATTCTGGAATCGAATGGCACCTATGCAGTCAAAGCCTTCTTCAATAGCTTGACAAATAGAGGCGTGCGGCGGCGAGTAGTATAGACAAGTTACACCAATTAATAGGGCGCTCACCGCTTTTGGTTGCTCCATTTCTAGGAGTGTTGAACCTCTTTTGCCTCCCTCACTCAAGAAGGGTCGTCAGTCGGTAGCATGGAGAAACCGCTGAAATACTGTCCAACGGTGTTTTGCTAAGTGCACGCTCACAGACGATCGCCCTGAATGGGAAATCCGGTTTGTGTCCTGGAGGAAAACACAGACCGACGAGCTTGATGACTCTTCTTGACGGACGCAGAGACCCTGTCTGACCCCGAGTTCTCTAACTGCTTCAGTGCCGTCTTACTAATTTTCGGTGGAGCTATCTCAAAAACAGCAAAAATTGTCACCAATCGCGTGTCTTGCCTTCCCTCCATAGGTTTCCCAGGACACGACGGCAAATCGACCTTCCATGTCGGATAATAGAAGCTTCGTGTGTGCATTACGTAGCCAGAAAAAACTTTTGTTGTGGGCGGCACCTTTGGCTTTTGGCATGGACCTAAAGACATCCACCTGCTCACTCACGCACCTGTCGACATTTTCCGTCTGGGCTCTGCCATCTCCTATCCTAACCCCGGATGGCAGCTGCACTTTGTCGAGTTTACGTTGCACGCAGAACTTGGGCACCACAATTAGGGCTTCTTAGATTGCGGCGGGATGTCAGATGTGTCGAGGGGTTTAACATCTTAGTGAACCGGAATTCCGCGCACGTGGTTTCCTGGGAGTTTGAGCAAAGATTTTTTTGCAACCAGAAGTCGGTTGCTGCAGGAGCAGAGCGCAATATGTTTCAATGGCGCCTGTCGCCTTCGCTGAGATATCATTTTCTCTTCTTTTGTAAATTTTTCACTGCTTTCAAGAAGCATAAAAATGAGCCAAAGATGTTTTCAATGCCTCTACAAGTTAAGTAGCAATATTAGGAGCATATCAGTTAAAAATTGTGTGTACGCCCTCCGTTTCAGCTTTTGTACTCTGGTGCAGAAATATCTGTGCATCACACATTCTTCAAATAAAACTGTGGTAAATGTAGCGACCTTCAAAGTAGGAAAATTTTATTTGAAAACAGAGATGTCGGAATCTATTACGTCGTATAAAATTACATTATGACTTTAAACATTGGAACAAGAATTACAACTTCTGCTGCAGAAGAAAAGCACCATTTTTAATTTAAACACTGAATTCAAAGGTGTCAAACAATTCGAAATTAAAAATGTGGAGGATGTGATACAATTAGCCCAAGCGGAAAAACATTTACACGTTCCTAAACAAAAACAAGAAGCACCGGTAAACGCTACTATATTAAACAAAATGCTTGGCCAGAAGTATTTCCATAAAAACCCGTCATATAACTGCAATCGATTGCGAGCAACTGTGCCTTCTGGTTTGCCTGTAACAGGATACCCGGCGACAAAAAGCACCTGTGTTAATTCTCAAAAAGTAGCCGTTGCAGTAAACGCGTCTCTCTTAAATCCACAAAAGACGTGTTCCTAACTGAAAACTGAGTAACAAAAAAGGTGACAAAAGTACACCACCGCACCGCCCAACTCAGTAAGATTAAAAACAAAGCTTTGTGTGAGTTCACTCTGCGTTAGCGTTCAAAAATGACTTATCCACCGCATTCACGCACCGCTTCGTTCGAGCAGCTATATTTTTAGGCGGTGGCTTCGGTAGGCAGACGACAATTGTAGCGACAACTGCTCCTCATTTACTACAGAAATTGCAGGAAAATAACCTAAAACTTGCTTTTCTTCATTTGTCAACTTTATTGCGAGGAATATTTTGAGTTTTTCAATGAACTGTATAGTTGTATTGCTGCTAGAGACTAAAAGGTCACGTTTACAAACAAAACCCATTTTCTGCCTTCATAAACTTCTGCCTGCCTGATACAGTGCATGTCGGGACTTCTTTATTTTCTCATTGTACAATGTTTAGTCCTGAGCTGTTATTTTCGCAATTAATTGAAGTTGTCTTTAAAGGTGCAATATTTCGTTCACGGCCTTTTGTAGTCCTACCGACAACTGCTACTAATTAGTAGCCCACCTTCGCTGCAATTAACAATATTCTGAAAAGAGGCTATCACCAATATTGCTACATAAGGTTTGCTTAGTAATTCGGGTGCTTGCAGCCTGAAACCCCAGTCAGCCACAATAAATCCAAGTTATACCCGACACTGAACGCAACGTCTTAAACTGAGCCAGATAAACAATATAGGATGAACTTACAGGCAGCACAAACGGCGCTCGCACTGAGCTGATCTCCGCTACCCCATCATGAATATTTTCCAAGCAACAGAGGGAGGAACCAACATGCTATAGGTAGCGTTAAAATAGTTATCAGAAATTCCGGGCCAACCGTAACGAATCAGGACGCCAAATTGCTCTGGCGAAGAAAAACAATATGCTTTTATACTTGAAGGGTACCATCTCTTTTATTTGCGGAACCATGAAATCTCGGTACGGCCCAGTTTGTACTGTACACCAAACAGTTCAAAAGTGTAATTATTGTGGCAGCACACAACGAACTTAGGTACAATGTCGTAATTGAAGTTCAATAAAACCACATTATTAAGTAGTTTACTGAAAATACCGTACACCACATTGTACACATTTGGTATACCCTAACAAGGCGAGAGAGGTACCATAGCTAAAATATCTTAGAAATATACTTCACGTATGCACAGGTTGTTTTATTGAATATTTCATTTTAAACTTCTAGCTCAAAATAAAGATGATTACATGTGTTGGTTTTGTGCTTCAAATACATTTCTAACATACTAAACTCCCACGCTTTACGCATAACGTTTAATGACTGACGTGAAGAAATGACCGTGGTGGATACGTAAAGCAGCAGGCCAGCATAACGAGCTGCCCCTTCATGTTCCTTAACTGTATCATAACATTTTCTCCAGATTCCTTGAAAATTGTCACTACGCACCAATGAGCAGGAAAACAATAGCAAGCTGGAAAGGTTATGTGTTTTAGGGAATTGCTTCAGATGCCGCAAAGCAGTCAGTGTAGGAACACACTCTCACGGAAGGGGCCCATGATCGCCTTCTTTCCGGCGTACGTATTGAATAGAAGGCATGTCTATTATAACAATGGTGAGGATGATGAAAACCAAAATAAATACGCACGCCTTTTTGTGTGGTACTGTTTCTTGTATGTGTGAATACTTGCCAGCAACGACTACTCTCTTCTACAGGTTATGGACGTAACACTATATCTCTCCCAGAGCACAATCGTACCGGTGCTGACGTTTACGTGCGCCTACGGGGCCCGAAGAAGAAATGATCTTTATAAACCTAAGTAAAACTCAATTATATATGCCGCAGTTGTGAACCGTCTCTGGTTTAGATCAAAACTGTACTGAAACACCAGCAGCATTGGTAACGGCTTATGAATTACTTCGCAAAATACATGAATACGGGTACATCCATAAATGTTGGCATGGAAACTTGTCGAACATTTCACGAATTGGGGAAGACTATCTGAAGCCAAAGTAGGTCGCCATGTTTAAATGCTGATTGACGGAGGGGACGTCCTATTTAGAGACCACGCGCGTTAGTGTTCGCTGATGCGTAGGCGGCCAAACTGCCCCGAATATTTGGTGCACTGGAAAAATTTGTGAGAGGTATCATCACATTTGTCGTCGACCCTACGAAGCAACATTACTTCTATCAGTTTTGAAGAATAATTGCGAATCGAAGGTTTACTCGAATATTTTACGCGTCTTTTGTTGTACCTTGCTAATTTAAAAAATGCTGCCGTCCGTAGACCAAGCAGGTGGGCAGGTACAAAGAATGCATAAAGACAGTCTATTCTAGACAGGCAGGTACATTCAACACAGGCAGGTATATTCAAGACAGTTTATTGGAAAACGATGTAGAGAATACATATTTACAGAAAGGTAATCAAGCGTGAAAAAAAAAACTAAGAACAAGTGAAGATGTCTTGGCAGAGAGAGCATAAAAAATACCAAAAAAGTATTCTTGGCAGAAAGAGCATACACCAGTAACACCGGCACGGTGCAAGTGCTAATACCGTGAAAAATGTTTTTTTAAATCGTAAGCATCACACGCAGGAAACACTTTCGGCGGCAACACATTCTATTATTTGTTTGAGCGGGGGACAAAAGAATACTTGAGAAGGTTAGCACGCGTGAAATTTGGGAATAAATTGCGCTTGTACGTGTATCTGGTTGTGGGAGAATAAGGGAGCTGTATGCAAAACGTTTTATTATTATTGAATTTATGTAAGAGAAGCGAAAAGAGAAAATTGAGCAGTGCAAGGTGCATCCTCTTTTACACAGGTATTATACTAGCGTTTATCCATAAGAAGCGAAAGCGCGTACTGCTTTCATACCAGTTATAATAAATCGGACAGCTTTCCTTTGTAGCATTTTTAATTTAGGACTAACTTTTTTTTTAAGAATGAGTCCCATGTTGAGCATGCGCATTTTCGTTGAGGCCTCACAAACGAACTAAAGGATTGTAGCAACGTGAGAAGGTTCGGCTTTAAGTTTATACCTTAAAAACCCGAGTTTTCTAGAGGCTGAAGAGCAAATTTTATTTATGTATGCGGACCAAGTGATACATTTAGTTATTGTAACCCCTACACATTTATTTTCCTACACCTGTTTTTGTGCGGGTAAAAAACAAGAATACGTGTTTTTGTTCGTAATTGAACCAATACAAATTAGTCACAGTTATATTCAATGTCCCTTTTCCCACACCATTCAGAGACCGCACCATGGATACATTGGAGGTTACCCTGGTCAAGAGGGGATGAAATATATTCGAGGAGCACACGGTCCTGAGCACATACTTTTAAGCCACTCGATGATGCATCAGTACCCTAAGAGATGTTATACATGTAAATTCAAAGCAGTACAGGTCGGATGACGGTGCCCTGAGGAACAACGGAAATTACAGGAGGGGTACTAGGCAACAGTCAGTTATTTTAACAAAATGCTTATAATTAGAGACACAGCACCGGATCTATTTTCCTAGAGTAAAGGGTGGACCAGTTGTTTTAAGCTTTATTGTACTTGTACTGTGCGGAAAATGGTCGAAAGACCTACTAAGTTCCAGAAAGATGACGTGAATTTGTTGAGTCATATCAAATTTAGAATCGAATTCGCGCATGGTTGTCACCAGCTGGGTGAGTTAGATATGCGTTTTGTGAATCCGTGCTGGAACGGCGTCAGAATAATATTAGCTTCTAAAAACGAGAAAATAAAAATGCATACTTCGTGTTCAGAAAGTCTGCGTTCGCTGAACGTCAGAGAGATGGGGCAATAGTCTGCAAAGGGGCAGACTTCTTTTTTAGGGTTTGGCAATACAAGCCATGCGCCAGGCAGCGGAGATTTCGCAGCATTCGAAGCATATCCTAAAAAATGAGGATGTCGCCGGAAGTTCTATTGATTAGCGTAACGGCGCAGAAAAAAAATTATATGATATTGAGACCAATGGAAGATCTAGTTTTAGATTGAGAAGAATATTGTCACTGAGCCAAAACTGAAGCAGTCGTATTGAAGGAAAAGCACGTTTAGTGGAGCGAACTTGTGCTCCCCTAACAAGTCAAAAGTACACAGGCGACGAAGCAACAGTCAACAAAGTGACGTGCGTGGGCGTGCGTCGCAGAAACGAACACACCGGCGTCTGCTCTGCAGGCTTTTTA
This sequence comes from Haemaphysalis longicornis, assembly GCF_048455015.1. Lineage (NCBI taxonomy): Eukaryota > Metazoa > Arthropoda > Arachnida > Ixodida > Ixodidae > Haemaphysalis > Haemaphysalis longicornis. The sequence continues at coordinate 200,634,291 of NW_027526385.1, forward strand.
TCTTTCGGCGCGCGTGGTTCTCGAACAGGCGATTCACATATAGAACATTGTTGATCCAAGAAGAGAATTCTAGGCTGTTCATGTTAGTTCGGAACGCTCTCCCTATCAGAAGAGATAACACATGCGGTACAGAAAGAAAGAATGGAACACGCGCTTCCTTTGGCACGGAGATAACAAAGACCGGTGCAGCCGGGCAGCAAAAGCAAAACATAAATAAACAAACCAAATCCATGGTTTGCGACATTACCCCCCCTGTAACAGTGCATCGACCCCATGCTACAATAAAATGACAGTCTGAACAAACGACAACAATAACAAAAAAGTCCACCATCTTGCGCAGTATGGTTTGAGGCAAACTACGTGGACGACTTCGGGTCCCGTGCGTCGTCATGATGTGCCGGAGTCACCACCTGGCACCAACTCGTAGGTAAGTGGGCCAACACGTCGTAGAATCTGGTATGGTCCGAAATACCGTCGCAGAAGGTTCTCACTGCGTCCACGTCGTCGGACCGGAGTCGACACCCACACACAATCATCAGGGTAGTACTCGGCGTCGGGGCGTCGGAGATTGTAGCGTCCGGCGTTCACCAGCTGCTGGTCTATTATACGGACTCGAGTGAGCTGCGGACATCCTCCGCACGTTGAAGGTATCCTTGAACGTCGCCATTGATTTCATCGTCTTCTACATGCGGAAGCATGGCGTTGAGCATCGTAGTCGGCCGTCTTCCGTAGACAAGCTCCAACGGTCTCATCTTCGTAGTTTCCTGGGTCGCCGTGTTGTACGCAAACGTGACATACGGGGGGACTTCATCCCAAGTCTTATGTTCAACATCGACGTACATAAACAGCATGTCCGCAATCGTCTTGTTCAGACGTTACATTATTCCGCTCGTTTGAGGGTGGTACGCCGTCGTTCTTCGGTGATCCGATTTGCTGTAGCGTAAGATTCCCTGCACAAGATCTCCAGTGAAGGCCGTTTCGCGGTCCGTGATTAGGATCTCAGGGGCTCCATGTCGCAGCACAACTTGGTTAATAAAGAACTTCGTGACTTCTTCAGCAGTCCCTCTAGGAAGAGCGGCCATCTCTGCGTAGCGCGTCAAGTAGTGAGTCGCTAAGACAATCCACTTGCTCTCGCATCGTGACGTAGGAAACACACCCAGAAGATCCATTCCAATCTGTTGGAACGGCCTCAAAGGGACGACGATTCACTTAAGAAGTCCGGCAGGCCTCATCGAGGCGTTTGTTGTCCCTGGCAGTCGCGGCAGCTGTGGACGTAGTGGGTGACGTCAGAGGTTAGGAGCAGCCAGTAGTACCTTGAATTGAGTTTTCCAATAGTGCGAACTGTGCCGAGATGTCCGGAAGACGGGTCGTCGTGGTACGCTTTAAAAATATCGTCACGAAGGTCCGCGGGGATGACAAGAATGAAAGCCGTTCTTGCTCCGGAGTGAAATTCTTCTTGACGAGGACGGAGTTTCTCAGGCTAAATGCTTGTAAGTTCCGTTTGAAGGTTCTAGCAACGGTGACGTTTCATCCCTCGAGGTAGTCGAATATTACGCATACGTCGATGTCGTCACGCTGCTAGGCGGCTAGGTCGTTCTCCGTCCTGATTACGAAGAACGCGCTGTTTTCATCGGAGTATTGTGGTGGTGGGTCCACGGGAGCGCGGGTAAGCCATTCGGCGTCAGAGTGTTGTCTGCCATATTTATAGACGACTGTAGCGTCACATTCCTTGAAATTGGCGAGCCAACACCGCGCATGGTGGTCTGTCACAACCTTGAATGGTGTTCCATACACGTATGGGCGAAATTTTGAAATCGCCCTCATAATAGCCAGGCACTCTTTCTCAGAGGCAGAGACGTTTTTCTCCTCCTTCGACAGACCACGCCTGGCATAGGCGATTACAGCGCCCAAGCCTATATCACTGGCTTTGCAGGCGTTTTTGCAGCTCGCAGAATGATTTTTCTTGGTCGTTTTTCCAGCTGAAAGGGGTGATATCTTTCGTCAAGCACGTGAGTCGCTCTGCAATGTGTGCCAAGTTTGCGACGAAGGGCCGGTTGTATGCGCACAGTTCGAGAAATCTACGCACGCCCTTCTTGTCTTTCGGCCTTGGGAAGTTCGCAATGATTGAAGTTTTTGCCGGGTCAGGTACGACTCCGGCGGCGTTGACTACGTGGCCCAAGAACTTGAGTACCTCGTATGCGAAACGGCAATTTTCAGGCTTCAGCGTTAACCCCCACGTACAAATGGCCTCGAGTACAAATTTCAACTTTGCGAGGTGTTTCTCGAAAGTTCGGGCGAATACCACAACGTCGTCGAGGTATACGGGGCTGTTGTGCCATTTCAGCCAGCTAGCACAGTGTCCATGACACTTTGAAACTTTGGTGGCGCCGTGCAGAGCCCAAAAGGCATCACCTTGAATTTTTGTAGGCCGTCCGGGGTTATAAATGCAGTATTCTCTCGGTCTCTCTCGCCCATTTCAATTTGCAAGCAGCCGGTCTTCAGATCTACCGATGAGAAGTACTTCGCATGGCAAAGGTGGTCGAGGGCATCGTCGATTCGTGGCAGGGGGAATACGTTCTTTTTGGTGATTTTGTTCAGTCACCGGTAATCAGCGCCGAACCTTAGTGTGCCGTCTTTTTCTTCACGAGTACGACCGGCGCAGCCCAGGGGCTCTTCGATGGCTGTATAATGTCGTCGCTGAGCATGTCGTCGACTGGAATCCGGATCGCTTCCCTCGTGTGCAGAGATGCGGTACGGTGATTGTCGGGTAGATCGGGCTGCATGTTTGGTTATTATTCGGTGCTTCGCTAGAGGTGTCTGGCGTAGTTTTGAGTTCGACGAAAAACACTCACTGTAGCAACGCAGCAGAGCCAATAATTTCTTCCGTTGTTCTTGGGGTAGCACCGGATTCACGTCGAAGGGCTATTGAAGCTTGAATGTGTCTTCGGGTGTGCGTTCAATGTCAGCGACTGCAATCACTTGACTTGCTTCTTGCGTTTCTTCGACTAGCGCAATTCCAGCGCCCTTGTTTAGTACTTCTCAGTGAAATTTGTGACCAAAACTTGGGATTTGATTTGTTTAAGCGCGCAATGCCTCTTGCGATGGAAACACCGCGGTTGAGAAGCAAGGTTTGGTCACTCTCTATGATAGCCTCGATGTAAGTAGCAGCATCTTCACAGTAGACGGCGATCATCAAGCTTGCGCGGGGTGGCAGGGTGACGTGATCCTCGGCGATCCTTATTCCAGCACGTTGTTCCGGGTTCGGTGGCGGCGTGGGGAAGTGATCACAGGAAAAAGTTGTCGACTTGGTCTGCCGGTCAATTATTGCGCCGTTGTGCATCAAAAAGTTCATTCCGAGAATTACGTCGCGGGACCAGTTAGGGAAAATGACGAACGCTGCACGGTATGTGGTGCTGTCTATGGTGGCGCATAATGTGTACGCTGGACTTGGCGTTACGAGATGGCCTCCTGCGGTGCGTACGTGCGGACCGCGCCTTCTTGTCGTAACGTTCTTCAGTTTAAACGCGAATGACCCGCTCATCACCAAGTAGTCGGCTCCCGTGTCGATTACGGCGACTACGTCAAAGGCGTCTATAGACAACTGGATCTTGGTTGCTGCCTTCCTCGAGTTCTGGGTGCGTCGGGGCGTCGCATCTCGGCTTGTGCGTGTTTACGGGCGGGTAAAGCGCCTCGTCGTTGTCGTCGTCTTCTCAGCGGCAGTCTCGGTCATGTTGGGTACGCGTCGCGCCGTGTAGTTGTCGTCGTGGTCGGGAGTCTAGTCAAGGTTCTGTCGGGTCATCGGAATGAGGGCATGTCGTGAATCATGGTGTTTGGTGCGTCCTTGCGCCGTTGGAGGGTTTTCAATTTTCCGTCGTTGAGCAACTTCATCTCCAGAAGTTGCTGCTTTTAGTTTTCCCCGCGTGGGCTGGGGGACCTTCCACGTGCGAACTCAGAATTGCTACGGCGGTTCGGCGACTGGTATGCGAACGGCGATGGCGAACGGTCGAAACGGGTGGGTCCACGGCTGGTGCTGGAAAGGTATTCGTCGGTCTCAGATGGCGCTAATCGGGTAGTGGTCGTGGTACGTCAACGGAGAACCCCCGCAAAACCGAGCCTCTTGTAGGGGCTGCGGCGGTAGATATGATTGGCCTCTCCGCACTGATAGTACAGCGGACGATTGTCGGGCGTTCGCCACTCGTCCGTCTTCCATGGGGCGGCGGGTTGCATCGCACGTGTTCAGGCCGGCGACAGGGTACGATGGTTTTCGAGCCTCACAACCATAGGGAGCAGGTGGGAGAGGGCGACGGAGGCCAGCTGCGTAGGCCATGGCTTGCGGCTCGCGAGTTGCTTCTGGCGTGGTTGAAGTTCCCAGCGCATGCTGCACTCTTCTCTAAAGACGTCGGCAATGGAAGCGACTTGCGGTTGCTGTGGCATTGGGAGCAGTTTCCGCAGCTCCTCCCTCACTATTTCGCGGATAGCCTCGCGTAGGCTATCTGCGGGAATACATATGCTCTCGACACAATTCGCATTGACCCTGTCAACAAAGCTGCGGTCATACTGCTTAGCGCGCATTTCTAGGGCTTTCTGAATGGTGCTGGCTTCGGTCACGAATTCGGCGACAGTTTTCGGCGGATTGCGGACAAGTCCAGCAGAAAGTTCCTCCTTCACACCGCGCATTAGGAAGCGTAGCTTCTTTTCTTACTTCATTTTGGGGTCTGCACGGCAAAATAGTTGCTTCATCTCCTCAACGAAGATCACGACCTCTTCGTTGGGGTGTTGCGTGCGTGGTTCCAACAAAAGGGCGGCTCGTTCTTTCCGCACGGCGGTTGCGAATGTTTGGAGGAATTCGCTCTTAAAGAGAGTGCAGTCGGTTAGGGAGCTTGCATGGTTCTCAAACCACGTTCGGGCCGTATCTTCTAAATAGTAGAAAACATGGCGGAAGGTTTCTTCGTTATCCCACCTGTTAAAGATGCGGACGCGTTCCACTTTCTCCAACCCGTCCTCAGGGCCTTCTCCGGGGGATCCGCGGAACGATGGTGGTTCCCGGGGCTGTGGAAGGACGAGGGCAAGATTAGAAGCGCTGGTCATGGTGCCTTCGTTAATCATGGTGGTGTTTGCAGCGTCGTTCTTTTGGGTCCGTCTGGCATGAGACCAAACTCCGGTGGGAGATCTTGCAGTCGGCGGCTGGCTCTAGTTGCACTCACTTGGCGGCTTCGAAACGTCGTTGGGAGCATACAGGGTGCGTACCCAGCACCACCACCAGCTGTCACGGAGCCAAAGATGAAGCAGTCGTCTTGAAGGAAAAGCACGTGTATTGGAGCGAACTTGTGCTCCCCTATCAACTCAAAACTACAAAGGCGGCTAAGCAGCAGTCAACAAAGTGACTTGCGTCGGCGTGCGTCGCAGAATCGACTACCCCGGCGTCTGCTCTGCAGGCTTTTTATCTTTCGGCGCGCGTGGTTCGCTAACCGTCGATTCACATAGAGAACATTGTGGATCCAAGAAGAGATTTCTAGGCTGTTCTTGTTAGTTCGGAATGCTCTCCCTATCAGAAGAGTTAACACATGCGGCACAGAAAGAAAGATTGGAACACGCGCTCTCCTTGGTACGGAGATAACAAAAACCAGCGCAGCCGGGTAGTAAAAGCAAAACCTAAATAAACAAACCCAATGCATGGTTTGCGGCAAAATTTACAACTTCTTCAACAATAATGAAGTCTGAAGCTAGATTGCGAATAGGCGCTTAAATTGTGTACTTTCTTGGATTGGGGAGAAAATGTAGTGAAAATATTTGTTGAAGTGATTAGCAATGACAGCTGAGTCACTCGTGGCTGAGCCGTGAATGCGTATATGATCGGTATTTTTATGCGGATCAACTAATAACCGGCAAAATTTATACGGAAAGTTTTTTTATATTTTTTTGGGAATTGGCGCGGGAAATAGTTATCCTTGGCCCTTGCAAGTTGCGTGGCTGGGAGAAGAGTTGTCAACGGAGTTACTTAAAAGCAGTGGAGTGGTGCCGATAGGCACATTTTATCTTGCGATGTAGCTGAGAGATTTTTTTTTTGATATGCACGGATTGTTTTGGTTGGTAAGAAAACACCTGCTAGGACGATAACTGTCGATGCAAAAGTGAATGGTAAATTTTAGTGTGTTCCACAGCGTATCAACTGCAGTGGGGACGTTGTCACTGAAGTTCTAAAAAATTTCTTGAATGGATTGGTCAGCCGCGTTGCATAATCGTTTATAATTTTAGCACGTTGTTTAGGGTGTTAGGAATATTTTTTTACAGTTTTAACACCTTCTTCAGGGTGTTACTTAATAGCCCCTAGAAGCAAAGACAGCAGCACCCTCTTGTGCTTCAATTACCCAGAGTAAGGTCCAATATTGAATACACATTACAAGAAGTTTTGGGTAATCAGTAGCCATCTGTACAACGTCACGCGTGAGCCTTACATCTCTCAGACGGTTCAAAACAGAGTCAAAAACCAAAAAAATGTTTGTGTGTACCAGATTTCTGCGCCTGCTAAAGATGCCCAGGTGGTCCAAATTAATCAGGAGACCTCCACTAAGCCACGCCGTATCGGGTGCGGTGCATCGGTGCATCAAACACTACAATCAATCAAACAATCAAGGTTAAAAACAGCATTAAACACTGATTTCTTCTTACACCAGTCAATGTTTGGAAGAATAAAGTCCCTAGATACAATCAGCCGGTTATAATGCGTACGCACACAAATTGTAGTGAAGCATTTGCAAGTAACTGGGCGAGGACTTATGATGCCTATAAACTGCTCGTGTCGTTAAGGTATGACCCAAGCAGTTTACTCTAAGAGAATATAGGTAAGAGAAAGTTTTAACAAAATAGCTATAGGCATACGTTGTATGGGACAGAAGTTCTATCGTGACCCGCTTTTTAACACCGGCGGATAGTCAGAGCATGTAGCGATGGCCTGTTTAGCCGTTTCACCACGTCTACTCTTTCTGCAATGTTGCGCCTTTACGCTTTTTAAAAATCTTGTGGTGCCCAAAGGATCACCTCTAGTGGCTGTTTCCCGATAATTGTGGTATAGCAGTCGGCGTTGAGAAATTTGGCAGCCCATTGTTAGCGACCTATCGCGTAAAAAAAAACTTTGTTTTTAAACCATTGTTTATATGCCAACCTTGGCATATAAACCATGACCTTTTAAGTGCTCTTGTTTATATGTACTTTATTAGGTGGAAAGTCGTTAATTATAACCACATGATGCCAATTAAAATTGTGAAAAGGGTTGATGCTGAATTGTTTAAATTGTACCAACAACTTTTCAACCGGCCAGCGAATTCCTGCCTGTCTTCTAGGCTAGTCTCTGCATAATGCAAGTTTCAGAAATTTCGGACGCACACTCTTACGTTTGCCTATATCTCAGAAGAATATTAGGCTTTCCCGGTACTTAAAAGCATACGCGAGTAACCGAAGTGGCCAGCAATCGGCTGATCATGGGAAGCCACACGGTGTTGTTCTCTGGATTAGTGGGAAGAAAGGTGGTGTTGCTGGCCATTCATGGAGAAGTTTATTTTGTTTAACAGATCCCTTGAAAAATAAAACGTGGGTAGAAATCTTTAAAAAAAACTTCCATTGGCCGGTGTTGTTGCAAATCAGACCTGAATATCTGATAGTGGTTGGTAGTCGCCCTGCTCCTCTTTAGAAAGCACAGCCAACTAAGAATTCTTAGCAAGTTCACCTTGTCGGTGTCGTAGCTATCATTGGGGTGATAACCGACTGGCGCTCTCAAGATGCCATCAGCATGGGAATGCAGGTTTCCATATTTATAGGTGTTCACAGCTAAGCCTTAAAATTCGAGACTCGAGCGCGAGAAGCCGCGAGACAGATTTCTCGTATTCGCAACCGAGCACAGGCAGTCAAGGTCGCTTGCGACATTGAACGCGTGCCCAAAGAGATTGGGTCAAAATTTAAAAATCACCCACACAATGCCTACGCATTCCTTGACCGTTGCCTAATTGTTGCTTTCCGGAAGGTATAACAAACTCCATGTGGAATCATTCGCTCTTTCGGTGCTATCTTTCCATTGGACAGACCAATACGTGCGCTCATTTCTGATATCATCATCATCACCAGCCTATTTACGCCCACTGCAGGGCAAAGGCCTCTCCCATTCTTCTCCAATTGCCTCGGTCCTGTGCCAACTGTGACCAATTTATCCCCGCAAACTTCTTTATCTCATCTGCCCATCTAACTTTCTGCCGCCCCCTGCAACGCTTGCCTTCTCTAGGGATCCACTCTGTTACCCTTAATGACCATCGGTTATCTTGCGTTCGCATTACATGTCCTGCCCACGTCCATTTCTTCTACTTAATTTCTACTAATATGTCTTTAACACCAGTTTGCTCCCTGACCCACTCCGCTCTCTTCCTGTCCCTTAATGTTACACCTATCATTTTCCGCTCCATTGCCCGCTGAGTCGTTCTCAATTTAAGTTGAACCCTCTTAGTGAGCCTCCAAGTTTCTGCCCCGTAGGTGAGTACCGGTAAGATGCAGCTGTCATACACTTTCTTCTTCAGCGACAATGGTAGGCTGCTATTTCATTATCTGAGAATGTCTGCCATATGCACCCCACCCCATTCTGATCCTTCTAATTATCTCTGCCTCATGGTTTGGATCTGGGGTCACAACTTGGCCTAAGTAGATATATTCGCTTACCACTTCCACTGCCTCGCCACCTATGTGAAACCACTGTGCTGTACCGAGGTTATTGATCATTACTTTAGTTTTCTGCATATTAATTTTCAGTCCCACGGTTCTACTCTGTTCGCCAGTGCGGAAAGCATGCTTTGCAGTTCGTCCCCCGAGTTACTTAGCAAGGCAACGTCATCAGCAAATCTGAGGTTACTGAGGTATTCTCCATTAACCCTTACTCCCACCTGTTTTCAATCCAACGTTCTGAATACTTCTTGTAAAGATGCTGTGAATAGCATTGGAGAGATTGTGTCTCCTTGTCTGACACCCTTTCTTATAGGTATTTTACTGCTCTCCCTATGGAGGATGATCGTAGCTGTAGACCCATTGTAGATATCCTCTAGTATTCTTACATAATGCTCATTTACCCCCTGGTTCCGTAATGCCTGAATGACTGCTAGGGTTTCGACCGAGTCAAATGCTTTCTCATAATCTATGAAGGCTATATATAGGGGTTCAGTATACTCAGCGCACTTCTCTATCACCTGATTGATCGTGTGAATATGGTGCATTGTTGAATAACCTTTACGGAACCCTGCTTGTTCTTTAGGTTGACTGAAATCTAAGGTTGCAGAAATTCGGTTAGCGATTACCTTGGTAAATACCTTGTAGACGACTGACAGTAAGCTGATCGGCCGGTAATTTTTCAAGTCCTTCATGTCGCCTTTCTTATGAATTAGGATGATGTTCGCGTTCTTCCAAGATTCCGGTACCATTGCGGTCATTAGGCATTGCGTATACAGGTTTGCCAGTTTTTCAAGGACAATTTCTCCACCATCCTTCAAGAGGTCTCCTGTTATATGATCCTCACCAGGTACTTTGCCCCCTTTCATTTCTTTCAAAGCCTTCCTTACTTCTTCGGTCGTTACTGGTGGGATGTCTATCTCCTGTGAACTACTGTCTCGTTCGGCATTATCATGTATGTCCTGGCTACTGTACAGATCCCTATAGAACTCCTCGGCCACTGTGACTATTTTATCCCTATTTGTGATGACATTGCCTAGCTTATCCTTAAGTGCATACATCTGATTTTTCCCCACGCCAAGACGTCTCTTCACTGCTTTCAGGCTACCTCCGTTCTTTACAGCGTATTCGATCTTCTCCATATTATACTTCCGTATGTCAGCTGTCTTACGCTTATTGATTAGCTTGGAGAGCTCCGTTAGTTCTATTCTGTCAGCTGCGGTGGAGATTCTCATGGTTGGCCGTTTCCTGATTAGATCTTTCGTCTCCTGTGAAAGTTTACCAGTATCCTGTCTAGCCATAGTGCCCCCGACTTCTACTGCACACTCCGCAATAATGCGTGTAAGTTGTCGCTGGCTTCCTGCGTCGTAAACTCGGCTTCCTCGTTAAGAGCGGAATATCGGTTCTGCAGCGCGATCCTGAATTCTTCAACTTTACGTCTTACTGTTAGCTCATTTATCGGCTTTCGTACTAGCTTGTTGCGGTCCCTCCTCAAATCTGGCCTAATTCGGGATCTTACCATACGGTGGTCACTACACCTTACCCTTCCGAGCCCTTCCACATCCTGCACGACGCCAGGGTTATCGCATAAAATGAAGTCTATTTCATTATTGTGCTCCCCATTCGGGATCCTCCAGGTCCACTTCCGACTCTCCCGTTTACAGAAGAAGGTATTCATTATGCGTAGGTTATTCCGTTCTGCAAACTCAACTAGTAGATCCCCCCTGCTATTTCTACAGCCCAGACCATAGTTCCCACCTGCCTTGTCTCCAGCCTGATTCTTGCCTACTTTAGCATTGAAGTCCCCCATAACTACGGTATACTGCGTTTTTACTTTAGCCATTGCCGATTCCACATCTTCATAGAAGCGTTCCACTACTTGGTCGTCGTGGCTGGATGTGGGCGCGTAGCCCTGCACCACCTTGAGCTTGTACCTCTAATTTAGCCTAATTACAAGACCTGCTGCCCTTTCGTTAATACTATAGTATTCTTCTATGTTGCCAGCTATGCTTTTATTGACTAGAAATCCCACTCCCAGTTCTCTTCTGTCCTCTAGACCACGGTAACATAGGACGTGTCCATTTTTCAGCACCGTAAAGGCTTCGCCTGCCCTCCTAACCTCGCTAAGCCCTATTACATCCCATTTAATGCCCTCTAATTCCTCGAACAACACCTCGAGACTTGCTTCGCTAGATAAGGTTCGCGCGTTAAACGTTGCCAGGTTCAGATTCCATTGGCGGCCTGTCCGGATCCAGGGATTCTTAGCACCCTCTGCTGCGCCACAGGTCTGACCGCCGCCGTGGTCAGTTGCTTCGCAGCCGCTGGGGACTGAGGGCCGAGGGTTAGTTGGCGTATTCATGGGAGGGTGTGGCTATTACTACACCAGGGTGGCCAATCCTGCTCTGGTCAGGGAGTGTATTACCGGCAATGGTCGCCGGGGTCAGGCCGCACCCCAAGCCCCTTTGTGCAATTCCATCAATACGCGGATTTTTTTTTTTTTAATCCGGTGGGAATTGTCCGGCACCGGGATTCGAACCACGGTCCTTCTGCACGCGAGACGGGTGTTCTACCTCTACGCCATCGCTCTACGCCATTTCTGATATCAGTTTGCCCCAAACTGGCTGTATCTTCGGACAAGTCTCCGCACGGGAAACCTTGTGTATTCAAGATGACGGAATTGTTGACACCACCAAACTCAAGTCCCCATACTTACGTTGAATTCTACAGTATATATGAGTTTTGGGGTGAAGAGTAGAAACCTAAAACGCTGGCCGTGGGAGCCTTGGTCAAGCACCGGCTGAAGGGCCCCTGCCTGTTTATTAGGCAAGGAGCTTCAGAACCGCTATATCCAGAAAAGTAGAGCGAAAAAATTTATACTTCTTCTGCTCTTTCCTGTGCCCCGTGGTATTCTTCCCCCCCCTCACTAAATGATAGTGCCCTGAAAACATCCCGAAATAAAGTAACTTACAAACCTCTATCGATTATTCACCTGAGAAGCAATTACGACTTTTCTGGGTTCTTTTCTGGTTTCTGATGACTTTGCTGACATAGAAACACTTATATTAGAAACATCAGTCTTCCTTGTAGCAAACTGGTTTGGGGGTTTTCCTGTCAAAAATAGATATAAAAGCGTACTTCTGGAGGCGTGCTCATTGAAATCTGACATAAACAGCAGGCAAACGGGCTCCGGACATGCACCAACATCCATAATTGAAAAATAAATTAGCACCTCACCAAACAAACTCTTATCAAGGTGAGCTCTTTACAGTCGATTCATCAACGAAACCAGAACAAATATTCTCAAAGTTCTTCAAACACTATACTATGAACAAATAAAAGCAAAGCCCATCATACTGACCTTCCATATATCCCGGTTTCCCTAATATGTGACAGCTGAATTTCTTCGCTGTACCCCGCGACCGTACGCGCCACAGCCAAGGTGCACATTCAAATGCTAGCGGTATGGGCTAGTACAAACGCTTGAGGGCTACAGGAACGTGTTCGAAGTGCGCCCAATCTGACCATGCTACCGAGGGCAGTAAGACTAACTTTAAACATTTCAATTGTTATGAACCTCAGCTGGCGTTATTGCGATGTTGGGAATAATTGTAGCCTAGAAAAATAAATACCTCCACGAACCAAAAACGTTCGATATGTCCCAGAGACGTTTGCACATTTCTCCTGCGGAAGGTACGCTGACGCTGCTCGGTCGAGGCAGAGTGGCGCCTGGTTTGGGCTGCGACACCAAAACGCCAAGCTTACTTGGTCCCGCCGCACCCTCAAAAAGGCTGCCTGCGACAGTGCAACCGTTACAAGGACACTTTCCGGACCGCCAATGGTTGAGTGGCCACCCACACAAAAGGTAGCAGAGTTGCTCATTCTGTTTCCACCTTACAGGCGTCGAGCACAACTGAGCGCTTGGAGGTGAAGGGCTCAAGAAAACCTTTGCTGCGCTCCAATCGTCGTCCCACCGCATGGCCTGCCCGTGGCGACGTTATGGTGCTTGGCAAAAGGATATTAAGCAAAGCGCCCGCAAGGGTGCTACATGTAGAATTAGGAGGCTCAGTCTATCTGGAGAGACTCAGAACAAATGCCAATGAGATAGACGTGAGACCATACCTGGCTGCATTGTAACGCAAGAAGCAGGCTCCGACGTCCTAGGCAACCGAAAAGCCTTTATATCCGCCTCGGAAATGCAAGCCCCGGAACACAAAATCGGTACACAAAAGGCTCCAGTAGCTTTTGAACGTAGGTAATAGGGAAAGAAACTTTCATCAATTGGAACGGTAGAGCAATGGTTAAAAGCGTTTGGTGATATCTACTGAGATGTTCTATTCAGAACAGACAATTCTGATGGGTCTCAAAGAAAGAAATTTAACCTGAAAACTCTTTCTGGGAGATTTGCGTTCTATTTGCGAAGGACAGGTGTGATTATGGTACATTTTTGGGTGGTGTTCCAAACATTCTCTGGAAAAGATTGCCTGTCGAGCTACCCGATTGCAGGTTGTCTTTCACGCTGTTGCCTTGTGAAACTTAGCTTTGAATCGTATTATAACGGCTTGCTCTCTCTACATCACACCTCACTTTCAGCTTTGGAGCCTCGATGGTGAGGGCCTCATTGATCAGCTACCCCAGGCTTTCATGGTCATCATTATCATGGCCATACTATCTACGCCCACTGCAGGACAAAGGCCTCTCCAAATATTCTCCAATTACCGCGGTCCTGTGCTGACTGCCACCAATTTTTTCCACAAACTTCTGGACCTTATCTGCTCAGCTAACGTTATGCCACCCTGAGCCACGCTTGCCGTGTATAGAGAAGCAGTCTGGGCCGTAATGGCCAACGGTTAACTTGCCTTTATATTAAATGCACTGCCCTCGTTCATTTTTATTCTTAATTTCTTCTAGTATGTCCTTACCACCCGTTTGTTCCCTGATCCACTCCACTCTCTTCTTCTCCCTTACTGTTTCACCTATCATTTTTCATTCCATTGCTCGCTGAGTCATCCGCAATTTAAGTTGAACCCTCTTAGTGGGCCTGCAAGTTTTTGCTCCGTAGGGGAGTACAGGAAAGATGAAGCTGTCATACACTTTCTTTGTCAAAGAAAAAGGTAGGCTGCCAATAATTATCTCAGGATTCTTCCCGAATGCACTCCACAACATTCTTATCCTTCTCATTATTTTTGCCTCAATGTTCGGATCCGGGATCCCACCTTCGCCCAAGTAGACATCTTCGGATACCACTTCAACTGCCTAGCCACATATCCTATATCGCTGTGCTGCCGCAAGGTTTTTGATTAATACTTTAGTTTTCTGCATTATATTTTCAGGCCCAGGGTTAAACACTGTTTCTCTGGTGCAGTCAGGATGCTTTGAAATTCATCCCCCGAGTTACTTAGGAAGGCAATGTCATCAGGAAATGTGACCTTTCTGAAGTATTCTCAATTACACCTTACTCTCACCTGTTCCCAATCTAATGTTCTGAATACTTCTGGAGAACATGCTGTGAATAACATTGGAGACATTGTGTCTGCTTATCGGACGCCCATCTTAATAGGTATATTATCGGTCTCCTTATAAATGGTAATTGTAGCTGGGCACACACTGTAAATATCCTCTAGTATTTATACATAAAGCTCATCTATACCATGGTTCCGTAAAGCGTGAGTGACGGCTGAGTGTTTGATAGAGTCTAATGCCTTTTAACAACCAATGAAAAATATAGATCGGGGTTAAGTATACTGCACGCGCTTCGGTATCACCTGATTGATGTTGTGAATATGGTTCATGCTTGAACAGCCTTTACGAAACCTTGCTTGTTCTTTAGGTTTTCTGAAATTTAAGCGTGCTGAAATTCTGTTAGCGATTGCCTGGGTAAGTACCTTGAAGACATCTGACAGTAAGCTGATCGGTCTGTAATTTTTGAAGTCATTCACGTCCCCCTTCGTATGGATTAGGAGCATGTTCGCGTTCTTCGAAGATTCAGGTACAGTCGTGGTCGTTAGGCGTTGTGTGTACAGGTTATCCAGTTTTACTAGTACAAGTTGCCCGCCATCCTTCAAGAGGTCTGCTGTTATCTTATCTTCACCGGATGCTTTGCCCGCTTTCATTTTTTTTGCGTCCTTCTTTACTTACTCTGTTGCTACTGGAGGGATGTATGTGTTCTTTATTTCATGCTCATTGCCTACCCTGTTTATGGCTATTCCAAAAAATGATGCCAGAGGCGACCCAACGTAAATTTTTCACCTCCAGGCCGAAAGCCTGGAGGTGAAATTGAAAGAAATTGAAAGAAAGCCTACAAAATATTGTCAATCATTGCAAGCTCATTAGTTTCATTCAAGAAAACAGAGTGAACGCAAAAGAACGCATCTACTGGAAAAAAGCCACAAAGCTGGTAGAACAGGGAAATCCATGGAGCTATACGCCTCGAGCGCGGCCTGTAGGGGCGCCACTGGAATCCCCCTAGCGGCCCGTTTTGAAAGCAGCCGCGGGATTCCGTGCCCCGCTCCCCAGTGCCACCGCTGCTTTTGCGGCACGTTCACGACTCAGATTTACCGCCTGCGTGCGTTTGAAATCCGTGTTCATGTGGAGCAGTCACTCTGTTCGCAAATAAGGTGTGTTTACGAAGGTGTACATGTTTCTGACGCGATCGTAGTGTGGTTAATTCGGTGTGTATAAGCGCCAGGTGTGTGCCACAGGGCAGCGTCGCGGAACCGGCGTATCATAGAGCCGATTGTAGTTACACTGACCTGAATTTACTAGCCATGTCTCCGTAACCACCCGTTCCTGAAATGTTCATGCTACGGCTATACACTGCTATTTAAATTGGTTTTGTGCGCTTACATAATCATCGGAGCACTCATACCTGACAGCACGCCAGGTACGTTTGCAAATATTGTACCTCAGATATTGATCACCACCATTTACAAGACAGTCTGTGTTAATTTCGTGAATATTCAACAAAAGTACGCTGGAAAATATATAATTATACTGGGGGATCAGCACACGACAGAGTCGTCTTGTCGTGAAGTGACCGCCCGCAAACATTCATCTGCTACATATATCCTCTGCGAGCAGCGCGGAGACGGGCTTAGAATATAATCCGTGTCCGCGATTAAATGGTTCTTCAAAATATCGTCATATGGCACTAGGGAGCCTGTAGAATAAAGCCGAAACGGAAATCAGAGGGCCTTATCACATGACACACTCTTCCAAATACCCTTTTCATCGCTTGTTTAAGTACCTACCCTGTATACTTCTAAAAATGCGACCGCCGTACGATCAGCTCTTCGTTGAAGTAGAAAAACAAAAGGAAAGTGAACGCGTGATTTGTGTGTGGGATTACTAAACCATTTATTGCTTGATTCCTCTCCGCATTTGTACAAAGCGTCCCCTTCCCTCCCCCCAACGATGTCTCGCGAGAAAGCGGTGCATTTCGCGTATAGTTGATCTAGTGAACCCTACCTGGCTTACGTTTCGACGAACGTCTCTAGCATGTCAGAAGCTGCACTGTTTTTTTTTCATTTCTGTTAGAACTATTATGTTTCTTAATTCCGCACTTGCTCACCATTTTTTTCCCGTGGTTTCATTAACTTGCCTTGGTTCTTGCTATATGGCGTGTGTGGGCACATATTTAACGACGCACAGGCCTGGAATTTACTTTACATTTTCGCAGTGTTTATATTCTTATAACAGGTACTAGTTATTGTCCGGGATTGGGTAATCACATCCCCGAAACACATTTTTCTGCGACGTATATATTCGAAACGGAGCCGCGTTCGTTGTGAACGCTGCAAAATGAAGCCAGCCTCTCATTGTGCAGTATCAGGTCTAAACGAGGCGACAGT
This sequence comes from Haemaphysalis longicornis, assembly GCF_048455015.1. NCBI lineage: Eukaryota > Metazoa > Arthropoda > Arachnida > Ixodida > Ixodidae > Haemaphysalis > Haemaphysalis longicornis. The sequence goes on from NW_027526385.1 coordinate 200,650,838, forward strand.
ATAATTCATTTGTTCCCGGTGTTTTGGAGGTGACACGCGTGATATGCTGCTGCCCTCGCCGACGCCCGGAAGAGCGGCGACGAAGCGCGCAGAACCGCGTACACGGGAAGCTCTTGCAGGCGTTCGCGTACTCTACGAAGACGCAGCTGCTTTTTAAGTGACGTAAACGTACTCTTTGCCTATAGACGTCACAATAACAAGTTTTTTTAGGGCGCGGAAAGGCGAAAAGAATCGAAACAAAACCAAAACACCGCACGATCCCCTATCAGCCACGCAGCGCAAATCCCGCCAATGCCGCAGAAAAGCGGCGGCAGGCGGCGCAGCGATCGCGAAGCTCGAGGCGTATACAACAAAAACAGCAAGCAATAAGGGGCACAGGAAGGTGAAGCAAGTGGGAACCCAAGCAAAGGAAATAACTTTAAAGTAGAATTTGTAGCGGCAAAAGAAGCTTGACGTGCTAAAACTTTTAAAACAAGAACTTAACAGAGAACGTCAGCGATTTATCTCAATTACATGGGCAACATAATAAGGCGCGGCGAGAAAGTTTTGACACCATGTAAAGGGACGAAAAAGAAAAGACTCAAGACGTACAACGTCATGTCATAAACGGAAAAGGTCAGCTATTAGAAAAAGAATAAACAGTATTTTACATTCGCTCAATCATGCAAAACAAGTTCAGATGAACGGAAGAGAACTGACGCATTTAAAAAGTGGGGAAAGTAACGAGCGTACAGATAGATAGCTAGAGTTGGGGCAACTAAACAGAAACAAAGCGAAGGAAATGTCCCTCATAATAGGGCAACAAGTTCACATGAAATTCCTATATGAATGGTCAACCTACCATGACCAGAAAAGAAGCAAAACTGAGTCGAGGAATCGAAAAAGTGACAACGACTAAGCAAGTACCAGGCATTGGGCGTAAGAGCAGGATAAAGCTGATCTGTAAAGTTAGGGCAGTGGAACAAAATTTATGTATGTATATGTTTATATGGGGGTGTATATATTTTATATCATGTTTAACCAGCGGTTACTCAGTGTTTTTTTTTCTTTTTTATTACAAATTATTGCGTTTTTTTCTTGCTTGTGTGTCTATTTGCCGGAAGCTGTCAAGCACTTCACACTGTTGTGTTTACGGTGGCTGCTATGTAAATGAACGGTTCCCTGTTCTTCGTCAAGCTAATTCACAGCTTTTAGTCAGGGAACCATCCAGAATGCATTCTGGAAATAAGAAGATTTTATTTCATTTGGTTTGATCGCAGACTGATATATGCAGATGACATATACTACTCTACGACAGAATGCAGTGTCTGGAACAGCTCAGACATATATGCGGCAGAGAAGCCACTGAAATGGGTTTAAAGTTTAGCACAGGAAAATCAGAAGTTATGGTTTTATGGTGATGCCCGTAAGGTCGTTGACTTTGTTCAGCAAGCAAGAGTACCTTTGCTAACAGAATACAAATTTGTGGGCTTATAGATAAAAGAAGGTCAGGATCTCAAAACTAACAAGGAGCATTTAAGAAGGAAACAAAATAAACTTCGCTATCATGAGGCACAGAGCACTATCGAGATATCACAAATGTGGAAGGGTGTTCTGGTGTAATTTATCAGGGAGTACAGGTACCGGCACTCCCCTTTTCAAACACAGTAGTGTGGAAAATCAGCCATTAGATGAGAGCTAGAAGTGTATCAGATGGTGTTTTGTCGATTGGCGTTAGAAGACTACAGTAACACAACTATTGAGGCATTCCAGGGCCACGTGGCATGGGCGTCCTTTGAAGTGAAGAAAGCAAAATAGGTTTTCAAGAACGACTTAGAAACATTTATTACCAGAGATAGACGGGCAGAGTGTTAGCCTGGAAACACATTGGAGGAAAAGAACCTCAAGGCTGATGAGAAAGTATATGAAATCCGAAAGCAGAGGGGAAACGACAAAGGCAATAAAAAATTAAGTGAAAGAATCACAGACACCATCCTGGAAAAAGATAATGCATCCGAAGAAATTCTTAGCTAACTACATATTACGAAGTGAGAGATCACAATGGAAAGTTCTTCAGTAGCACCATTTCGAGAGCATTGCTTTTTGAAGCCCTGGCTGCTGGCTTCCAGATAAAAACTCTTTACTACTTGCCCGTACAGTGCGCAGGTACCTGCGCACTTTCACGGTACTATGCGCAGGTAGAGTGTGCTGAGCCACAAAGCATGTGACATATTGTAACGGAGGGAAAAGGGATCCGTCTAGTCTTGGGTTAGAGGACATGCAGCTTCCGGAAGCCATTTGCTCAAAAATAACGCAAATGTAAATTGGATAGCGGTAAGTGTTTGTGAAACAAGGTTGGGATGCTGGTGCGAAAAGAGCAGAGAACAATCGGGAAGACATAGGAACCAAGACCTACCCCGACACTCACCTGCGCAACGACAATTTCTTGACTGCTGCTTCGCCGCCTTTGTATTTATTCAGTTGTCAGGGTGCACTTTTGCTGGAATAAACTTGATTTTCCACCAAGACAACTGCGCCATCTTTGGCTTCGTGACAATATATAGGAAAAGTGCAAAGCAGTAATCTTTCCACAACAGTTTCAAGGAAAAACGAGGAAACAAGAAAACATTATCAGAGACGATTAAACAATACGACACATTCATAAGACACCTACTCGTTGAAGAGGCAACCCTGTTCCTCACGTTTGTGACAATTATGATAAATGCGTTACCCACCTCGCTGTCTCTCTTGTGTTCTGCACTAACACATTACAGCGAGTAAGAATTGATGTTGGAGGTCGATTTCATGAATCGGCGAACCAGCCTATTTGTTTTAAATATTTACAGAAGTCCGAGGAAAAAGTACTCTGGCCCCCTTTTTTCCCTAATCCATCAAGCTCTGCGCACCGCGGGTAAGCCACCCGTAGTCATGCAGGACGATTTTAATGCTCAGAATTGCGCTTGGGGTACCCAAGGGCCACTCCTAAAGGGCGCCAGCTGTGGGAAGCTGCACAAAAAAAAAACCTAAGATTACATACCGACCCCCTGTTTCCCACTCGTCAGAGAAACAGCGCAGTGCAGATACGACACCTGACCTAACATTCCCCAGAAACATAACAGGAGAGAATAAATGTGCTAGCACTGGGAAGGACATCGGCCGTGATTGTAGGCTCAAAAAAACTCGAGGTTCCCACATACCTAAAACCTTCCCAAAAAAGAAACAACATGTTCATCGACCGGAGTCTTCTTTCCCAAAACAATACAAGATACTACGCCTACAATCGACACTCTCTCATAATGGCAGGAGGAGTTACGCAGCACGGTCTCAAAAGCCTCCAAAATCATACAATCAGACCCCAGCCTACCGCCGCGACACTCGCGTCTGTCTAACCTATTCTAGGCTAGAGACAGCTTCAAAAACAGACTGATCCGCCACAAAACAGCCCTGGCCCACGCAGAAAAATACCTTACATAATTCTGGGGATTAAAAATCACGCAACCAGACTTATATCTAAAAACTGGTATTCAGTATGTGATTTCTTAATCGCACTTTCAGTACAAAAAGGAATTGGAATATCTTTCTCCACCTTCTTCATCCGACTTAGAACAAGTCGTCCCACAACCTAACGGCACCACAAGGCCCTCCAAGAGAAAACCCGCCATACACCGGAGAGGCTAACGCCGCCTTTGATTCACCTTTTACAGAAACTGTGAAAATGCTGCCATTTATAACCTGAAAATTACGCCCTGTCCCTGTCCCTGACATTAGGTCCCTGCCCCTGACCACATTATTATAAGATACTTCGGTAGTTGGATGACTGATCCATCACTGGAATCACGGCACTTTAATAAATGTTGGACAAAGGGTACAATTCCGGGAAAATGCCGAACAGCCAAGACCATATTCATTGCAAAGCCTGGGGAACCGCCACACATCGATCATCTCAGACCCATGTCCCTAACATTGTGCCTAGGTAAACTACTAGAGCTTGTTTTGACCCGACTCACGGAACACTCCAAAGAGACTCACCTTTTTCCTCACACCATGATAGGATTTCCCCCTCGTCTAGGCACTCAGGATATCATGTTGCAACAACATCACATTTTGGATCTGGTATACGCGCCAAAGCACACAACTAAGGTTATCCTTTGTTAGAATATCTCCAAAGCCTTCGACACTTTGTGACACTCGTATATACTACAGATGGTGAAGAAGAATAAACTTTTAGAGCGCACGTACAATTACATGAAATCATTCCTCTTATCTGGTATACGCACCATTTGTTTCGGAAACAGCCACTTGGACCACAATAAACTCGCTACCTTGGGAACGCCCAAAGGATCAGTACTGTCACCTTTCCTGTTTAACCTCGCCATGAGAGACCTTCCTGCTTTTCTGTCCGACATACCCTGCATACATCATTCCACATATGCAGATGGCTCCACGCTCCGACGGTTAAATTCAGGAAGCCCTGCAACGGGAAAACCAAACCGTTTTGGAGTACGCAGCCGGGCGCGGCTTATCGTGCTCCTCCCAAAATCAGAGCTTTGCACCTACAAAAGAAATCATAAAATCCCACTGATATTTACCGTAACCCCATCATCAGGGCCAACATTCCCATTGTTCACTTCATAAAGGTTTTGTAACACCGCTAAATGCTTATGGCCGGCATACAGATGCACTGAGGGAGATCAAAAGGGGTTATATCAAACCACCCGACTCATCTTCAGGGTTTTTACGAGGCACAAGGGCATCCAGGAGTGCAACATCATAAAGATGGTGCTGGCCTTCGTCATCTCGCGCAATACGTACGTATTGCTGTTTGTCACCCTGCGGGAGACGGAACACGAGAAAGTTATTAGCCTCATCCATCTGGCATACAAGTGAGTGCTCGGCCTCTTCAAACACACACCAACTGCAAAACTGCTGCACTTCGGGATACAAAATACCCTCTCCAAACTTATGGAGGCACAGCGAACCGCACAGCTAGAGATGCTCTCTGGCAGCTCTGCCGGTCGATGCATTGTGAGGTCTTTGGTCCTGGTACCACAAACACTACACTACACGTGACTTGTTGCCATTCCGTCTCATCGTAGGAATGTCATCAGATTGTCCCCAATGCCTAGTGTAATTCATCCCATTCGCAATAATGAACGCCGTGACGCAAGAGTGAAGGTCCTTACCAAACAACACCCATCGGGGTCTCTTGTTGTATACACCGATGCCGCCCCGTATCAAGACAGACACGTATCGGTAGTAGTAGTAGTCGACTCCAAAGGGAGCTATATCACTACAGCATCTGTAAGTTGCACTTCCTGCACAGAGGCAGGGGATATGGCGATTGGTATAGCCTTAGCTCACAGCCGGTCCCCGCATCTTAACATCATAACCGATTCTAAATCAGCCGTACTAATTTTTAAACGGCAGGGTATCATATAGAAACTTGGAAACCCTCTCACAAAGGCCCACACCTCATAGCCCGACCTTCTGCATCATCTGGTCACCGGCACATTCTGGCCTGATGGGAAATGAGTTAGCCAAATACACTGCTCGAGATATGGTTCGCCGAGAGCCTCATAGGACACCTGAAGATATCCCGCAACCTTTCGGTTATAAGTACCGCCTCCAAACTTTCGGCGATATCCTTAACCATTTCCTACAGGATCAGGAAGTTTATCCACCCCCGCATCGATTGCTCAGACAAAGACATGCAGTTCTTCCCAGGCAGCTACAAACATTCTCATTCTCCACTCCACATCTCATGTCCATCCTATAACCTGGCTAATATACGGACGCTTGCCCCTTCTGTTCTAAGGAGCGACCATCACTTCACCACATTATTAGGTCATTTCCATTAATACCCGCATCACTTAGCACAAATCATCCCATCCTTCATAACGTAGCATTCTTAACAGAGTGGGAGGCTACCAGCTTGCCTTGCTCTCTGTGTGCAAGAAGCCCTTGCCCAGTTGGAAGAAGACACGGAGCTCCCAAAACACTGGGAGCTCCGCTGTCGAGATGACTGAGTGATCAGCTAAGTGGTTCAATCACCACAACTTTGGGGCAAAATAAAGTTACTACTACTACTATTGTTCCTCATGGCACACATTCTCCACGATGCTAAAATGCCGATAACCTACATCTCTGGAACCCCGCGAAAAAATGAGGCCATGGTGAAACAAAGGCTTCCGTCGGGCGCGAGACCCAAGAAAGGAGCGTTGGGCGTCTTTCGTATCTTCCCCATGTACGATGCTGTTTTGATGAAAAGGGCAAAGTCTTTGAAAAGGAAGTTGGCTGTGAAGCAAACCAACATCTTTTTTTTGCCACAAAGCCACAAGGATTGCCACAAGGATTTTGCCACAAGGATTTTTATTGCCACAAGGCCGACTGAGGGCAAAGAGCTCCAAAAGATTGTTACTCCCTTTGAGTGACATGAAAGTAAAGGTGCACCATTTCACTAAAAATAAACGAAGTAAAACAAAAGTTAATGAAGATGACTGGTGTAATGTACCAGGTTGTCATAATGCATTATAAAAAAATTATACGTCAAAAATTTACACCGGTGAGAAGCACAAAAACACGAGCGATGGAAAACTTGGGCTCGTCTCCCAAAAAGTATGATTTGGGGAAATCGGACGTGTTGTCGGTATAGTTGTGGGAAGTGTTTGCCTTGTGTTGTGTCAAGAGCCTTGCATTGGATAAGCAAATGAATTATGGATAGGGCCTCTCCACACCAGCTGCACATGAGTCTTGGCGATCCAGTGAGCTCGTGGGAGTGGCTTTCATGTGTGTGCCCTATCCCTAAATGTGCTAAGGGCACTTCTGTGTGTCTTTTGTGTGGGTGAAGGTGTATCATCCCAAGTGTGTCTTTATACATGTTTGCTGTTTGTTCAGTCCAGTGTGCTTGCCATGTGTAATGCAGCTGCTGTCTTATGGGTGAATTGAAATCAGCGTAGGTTATCATTGCTATGTCTAGAGTGTTTCTGGGTGCAGAAGCAGCGGTCCTTCCATCATCCAACTTGTTGCCAGTGATCCAGGCGTGATCTGGAACCCAAGAGACAGTCAAATTCAGGCTTAAGAAGTTTGCTGACATCAAAGATTTGTAACAAAATTGACAACATAATTTTTGCAAGACCTTTCGGACAATAATGAGCGCACGATGCTACACGAATCTGTGAAAACAGTGGACTTGAGATATTGGTTTCGATATTGTGATTTACAGCAAGAAATAAACCATATGCTTCTTTCGTAACAGTGCTGGAATTCACGTTCGTAATTCAACAAGAATTGAAGTTGGATTCGTGTGGAGCACAACGCAGCAATGCACGTTTTGATGCATCACTAAAAACTTGCACCGCCCATATTTCACCTGGAGATGCATAAAACGTTGCAAAATGGCAGTTGTGGGTGGCGGGTTTTTCTTAAATTTTGTAAAATACAAATCCCATAAAAAAGGCTGAAGATGACATGGGGCTACGGAATCAATGACAGATGTTTTAGGGTTTCTCAAAACAAGAAAGAAGTTTGAAAAGCCTCCTTTCTCACCCTGAGCAAGAAAGGTACAAAATAAAAGAACGATTTAAAAAGATTAGATATGTGCTGGCAACCAACTAGATGCAGATGTAACGACCGGAATCAGTTCTTGTTTCTACCTTGTATTGTCCCTACAATGCAGGCCTCTTTTGTTCTCCGCACCACCAGAACCTATTTCTTTTATAAACACGTCGATCGCCTCACCAAGCCTGCTCGCCTACCCATTGACACTGGCGCATCCCAGTCTCCGAGTCGCCAGGGTCAGCCGTGTGAGGAACGGAAACTTTGCTTAGAAGCTTTGAGCAGTGCAATTGTCGTAGACTGAACGTCTTGCGCTCTCGCCCTATTTTTGACCCCTAACTGGCATTCAGCCTTTGTCCGGTTTTGAAATACACGCGGCGGTAATTGTGGTCATTCAAATGTCAAAAATCCCCCTTCGCTGGTTTCCAAACGAACGTAAACAAATTTCCTTCTTATAAATGTGACATCGCTTTCAGCTTTATGGGGTGACCGAGGCTTTGGTAAGTGCCGTCTCATGGCCCTCTCGTCGGGTGGACACAAAAGCACAGAGAATAACCAAAACGCCTCCGTGGTTTCCCCTTACGCCCTTGTCAGCTCGGCAGACGGGAAAACACAACGTACAGAAAAACAACCAAACCCAGCGAAAGATATCGAGTGGCCAGGTAGTTTTAATTAGGAAGCGAGGGGCCCGAACTTAACACCTCCCCAACAAGAATTTACCCCGTACACTAGCTCTACGTACAACATAAACTCCGGCTGTGTGTTCTAAAAACCCAATATTTAACAACCAAGAAAGTCAGAAATAATACTCGTTACATAAACCACAGCATGCAACATTCCGGAAAAGTGATGTAGCCTAAAAGCTAGTCAGGGACAAAACAAAAATGTAAAGTCTTATTTGTCCCGAAAGGCAGTTATAACACGGAAAGGGAAATATAACACCCAATTCCTCATTATCCTCACAAAAGCACGTGGGCCTTCCGCAAACTCAAACACTATACAAAAACGCTCAACCACGCAAAGTATAAACTTGAATCGGTTCCAGAGGACATTTATTACGAGGAATTGAACATCAACAAATTCTCCACTAGCCTCCAAAAAGACGAAAGCTTTAAAAACCTTGACACCACAACCCCCTCTTTTTACACCCAGAGCACGTGTGCGAACACAGAATAAGCAAAGTAAATGAGTTTACAAACCCCACCACCACAAACACAAGCAAAATCAGTCTTCACTATAACAAGAGAAAGAGACACAAAAGCTCAGCCGAAGGCACAAAATGCGGCTACTTCTGTAGCAATAACAAAATGCTTAAAAACTTTCATCGTCTTTTCGCGTTCTCGAGTACGAATCTTCCCTGAGACTGCCCGAGAGAAACTCAGAACAGTTCAACAAGGCTGGGGTTCACTCAAAGTTCACCTCGGGGACTAGACTCGGCATTCAGGGCAGTGGCTCACGCATAAACACCACTCGGGTGTGGCCCCGCTTGGGCATTCCATGGCCCACCGTGACCACATGCCATAAAGCGCAAACGACAGAACCACTCGTCCCCATACCCGAAGGTAAAACCTCTACCGTTCCGTAACATCAGCTCTACTTCTCAAGGAGACAGCGTTAAAACGTCTAAGCTACTCTACTCGCCTATCAAACGCCTTGCGAAAACTGAAGCAACACACAAATGCACAAAAAAGTGATAACAAAAAGGGCGAACGATAGTAGAGATAAACTAACAATAATCCTGAACTGAGCGATGCTATGACACACAAAGCAAAACACGCTCGTAACTAATTGTGCGCCAAACAACACTGAAGATTACTGTTTGAGAGCACTTCATTTCCCGCGAACGCTATTCGCGGCGGTGCGCACCCATCGCCGCACGAAAACTGATCAGGTCTCATGCGACTTCAGCTGGCTCTGAAGAAACCCTCGTGTCAATCGCGTGCCTTTTGCTCCAGGGAGAAAAGATACACTTCACCCTTCTCTATGCGTACGCCTTTGGCGCACCTGCGCAGAAAAACCTGCCGCGGCCTTCCGCATTCTCGGACCCGTCGCAATTGACGTACGCGCAAGACGCCGAGGGGCACCTGCGCCTTCACGCCTATCACACGCAACCACAAAAATGCGGTGCACCGCGCCACTGCTTTAGCACGCACCGCGCGCTACCTCTGCCACGTATGCGGAAACACTGCTGCCTTGAGCGTCGTTAGAACACTGCAGCAGTGCAACTCCGAACGGCTCCCGGCGGTCAGCACCTCACCATATGCGGGCTTATGTGGCCGTGCGCTCAAAACACTTGGTTGTGCTATCTCTGCAACATTATCTGCTCCTTATGAGGAATTATCCGCCCCTTATGAGGAATTGCAGAATTCAGGGCAACTGTCTCGTGAGATTCCTTGATATTATACATCTCAGCGGGTACACTAAGGGGCTGCTCAACAACTTCAGTGGCTTCAGCCACTTTAACAACCTTCTCACGCTCCTTATCTCGCGGCACTTAACACGCCCATGAAGGAACAAATACAGTGAAGACTCCGGAAAAGCTTCAAGTATTCTCTACGAGTGGATTTGCGCTGCAAAGCTTCGCTTTTTCATAGGCGATCTCGGCTATTTCCAGAGCTAGTTGAGTGCTAAGATCCTGTCCTGTCCATTCCGACGGGCTACCCTCTGCCCGCCCCCCACTACCCTTGCTTTTGCTTAAACGTACCGAACTTATTTGAGAGCTAACTGAGCTCTCAGCTCCTTAATCTCTGAAGGTTAGTGCTTACGGTGCAAGAGATTAAGGAGCTGAGAGCTCAGTTAGCTCTCAGTCCGACATCCAGCTACCGTAGAGGCAATTGTGAACCAGGGAACAAAGCAGGGCCCACCTGTTCCCACTCCGCATACGGCCGGTCGAGGTATGGCCTTTGCAGCCACTCGGGGGCACACTGCGCCGATCTGGCCGCTGGATCGGGGGGGGCTGTCACAGCGAATGCAGCTCTCTCCCGGTTCCGAAGTCGTCCACGCTGAGGATTGCGCTTACGGGCGCTCGAACGCCCGCATTTGCTGGATCTGGGCGCCCCCTCCGAGAATGCAGCTGTCCCCAGGTCATGACGACACCTCACTGGTGCAGATCGTCTACTACCGGGGGCCTCTGACAAATATGTCGCCACAGCCTCTGAACTCTTCCTCGGACTTTCGAACGCAGCGCTGACGCCGGGGGCTGCGTTAGAGGTTGCAGCTCTCTCCTGTGTTCGAGGTTACCTTCACCGCTGCAGCTTAGAGCATCTGCTCTCTCGGGACGCCCACCAAGATGTCGCCCCTGCCTTGATCTAGCCTGCCCATCGTCCACCGAATGTCATGTTGACCGATCCTGGTCTCGGCCCCAGTCACCTTTCCAAGTGGACCTGTCGCCAATAGATGGATGATAGAAGCGATGATCCGATGAGATGATCGCTAAAACGGTGACTCGCAGGCTCATTGGCCGACGACGGCATATTCCTAATGAACTCAAAATGTACAATATGTACACTTATTTACACTGTGTATATACATCTCTCAAGGCTTATGATCGCACACAAGACGTCGAGCGAGGCTCGCAACTCTCTCTGTCTCCTGTTCTCTGTCCGTCCTCCTAAAACATGAACACATCCGTTGTGCCACAGACACCCCGCCCGCAAACTGGACGTCACTATGTGAGAGTGAGGAAGGCTCATGGATAACGCCAGTCTTGGGCACTAATTGGCCACCGGGACAAATACAGCTAGGTGAGTTCAAAATAGTCACGTGACCCGTCTCTGACACTCTCACACGGAAACCCAAAGGTATTCAGCAAAACACAAATATAAATAAAATCAAAATGAAAGCATACCTAACAACGGAAATCGGCTCTCTGGTGGCACAAAGTAAACTATTGTCCATACCGCGCACGCCAATGTTTGTGCTCCACGCTGCCAGCATTCCTTTCCTGTGTAAACACTTAGAGCGCCTAACAAAGCCTGGTCGCCTACACATTGACGCATCCCAGTCGCCGAGTCACCAGGGTCATCCAGTGACGTACGAAAACTTTAACCAGCAACTTTTAGCAGTGTAATCGTCGTAAACTGAACATCCCGTGCCGTCTTCATAGTTTTGGCCCTTATCTGGCCTTCAGCTACTGTCCGGTTCGGAAATTCGCGCGGCGGTAATTACGGTCCTCGAAGTGTCAGCCGTCCTCTCTACAAGTTTCCAAACGAACGCAACCAAATTCTCATTCTAAAGCTTGCATCGCTTTCCGCTATTACGGCCCCATGCGTATTTCGCAAAAGTTGCAGCTTCCAACATCACCAGCATGCCGTCCAACTATACGCCTGCGATGAGGCCGCCACTCACACTTTTGTGTACTACGCAGCCTCGAGCATGCCTCACTATCCCAGGCATAACAAAGAATCAAGATTTTCCAAAGCTGGCACTGCAGCAGCTAACTCTAATTTATTTACACGACAGAGACAGTGACCACACCCATATTTACATCGATGGCTCTGTAAGACCACCTGGTTGTGCCGGCGCCATTATTATACCATGAATGTCAATGTCCACAGTATTCAAAATAGCCCATCTCACCACTTCCACGCCTGCAGAACTTACCGCCATCTGTTCTGCCCTTCACACGGTTGAACAAACTTTGCGCCGAAGATGGGCGATCTTCTGCGACTCAAATCTTGCGCTTCAGCCACTCCAGTCAGCCCTGGGCGGTGGACCTCATGAACAGCTGCTTGCCAAGATAAGACTACTGTTTGACTGTGACACCCAAGCTTGTCATTACATTGCCTTTCAGTGGCTTCCGAGTCATTGCGGCATTGTTGGAAACGAAAGTACGGACGCTGCCGCGCGCTTTGAAAACCACACAATGCAGACCATACCCATTCCGTTATCCCGGACTGACGCAGCTAGGACTCTCCGCCAAGTTCCTCGGGAGACTACGATATCCAAATGAACTACCCAAGAGTTGACAAGTGCTCGTATTCATGCCCTGGACCCGCATCTTCAGTGACCCTTCCATTAGGCCTCCCACGGTCTGATGCAAACATTCGTTGTCGTCTCTGGCTTGAAGTCCCATTCACAACTGCTTTCTCCTATTGATAGTAATGGCGGCCAGTTAGGAATGCGAAGCCTGCGACACAGCAGAGAACATAAGACATGTCCTATGCGAGTGTCCACGGTTTTCATCGGAAAGAAACCAACTCTCTTACACTCTACGGATGCTAGACTCACGGCGCCTGTTATCTGAAAACACAATCCTGGGCCACTGGCCTTCTCCATCATCTACGACAAAGCGACGAAAGCACTACCGTGTTTTTTTAAAAACGACAGAATTGCACAAAAAGACTGTTGCGCAAAAGACTACCCTCTATGAACTGAATGAACTTGTTCGTCTATAGTGCACTACCGCTGGGCACACCACTCTACGCTATGGCTGTGCCTTTCCCCTTTTTCTGTTTTTGTCTTTTTCTTCATGGTTCCCCTTTCTGCGGTGCACGATAGAATACTACGCTGTAGCCTGGTTAACATTCCTGCCTTTCCTTCACGTTTTTTTCTCTCTCTATGGGGTGACCAAGGCGTTTGGCTGCATCGTCTCCGGGCCCACTCACCGGGTGTACACAAGAGCGCGGCGAATAACAAAGAAGCCTCCGCAGTTTCTTCTTAACCCGCTCACGTGAAAATGAGCTCGGCCAGCGGGAAAGCAAACACCATACCGGTAAACAAGCTAACCCAAGCAAAAGGTACCTCGTTGGCTTTCGGTTTTAATAATAATTGAGGGGCCAGAACCTACCAGCACCTTACCGAGTTATTGATGTCACAATTACGTTAAAAGATCACGACGATGAAACTTCCCGACAAGCTAAATACAATTCCCTATGTTAAACGTACCGTCTAAAATTGTGAATTGAGGTTCTAGACCACGAGAGAATGAATGGGAAGCCTGCGGAGTACCCTGCTGGAATATGTTTATGGCTACGAGGGATACCTCAGCCGGTGCTCAATTTTCGCCCCCTCAGAAAAGTCCAAACATTTTGTAGTAAAAAAAAACAGGCAGACCCCCACCAGAAACATCTATATGAGGTGAAAAATATTCCCATCGATGTCCAAGGGTAGGCAGTCAGAAAGTATTTGGCATAACACTCCAAAAAGAGAGCGCCGGAGTTACTCCAGCTAAAAACCTAAATCTAATTATCACGGTAGCTTACCCTGTCACAATGGTTATCTTAGAGAGGAAAGAAGCAAGGAAGAAGTTAAAATCAGATTATCGCAAGCAATATATAATAGCAGAAACCCATGGTACCAACTGTTTACGCTGAAAATACCAGAAAACAAATTTTGAACATCCTCATCAAGCAGACGTACCAATGGCACAAGGACTGCCGTCGGTACACAACCGAGAGGAGGAATGTGTAAACGCAAAAACAGTTACCAAAGTAACACTCCTGAAACCAGCAGCGGTGTACTCACACTTGTGTGGTGCAGGTGTGGTACAGTCTTGTACACTCCATAAAAGGTCGTGCCATTTCATGCCTTCTCGGACGGGAGGCAATTTAAAATACCCCAAAGCAAAACAAAAGCTGCGCAGTCCCCATTGGCTGAGGGGCTACATTAGTATTGATAATCATCGGCAATGATTGGTTGGCAATGATGCCGCACCTTGTGCATTGCCGGCACATACCACGGTCAGTAAAGCCATTGCTTAGCCACCACTCTCGGCTACGCTGAATATTAAACGTCAACTTTGACGTATTGCGTAATAAAGTCGTTGTATAGAAGTCGTGAACACGCGCCTTTCAGGACAGCCAGTACGACCAAATGCTGAGACACAAATCAGCTGCATACCCTAAACACGCAAATAGGTGTCCCTGTGGGTAAGGCAATGTGCTGCTGAGTCCAATAACACGGGGTTGACTCCCGACTGGGGCGGATATTTTTTTACGGATTCAAAAAGCAAAACCGGCAGCGTGTTCGTGATTTCGAAGCACGCTAAAGGCCTTGGGTGGTCAAAATTTTTCAGCAGCTCGACTAATGGAGCTGTAGTGTCGGCCCTTTTAAACTCATAACGAGATCGGCACACACTGAGCACGTCGTGTCTAGGATATGCGGAAGTCCTTACACGAACTAAAATGTGAACAGGACGACGCAATTCGTCAAAATTAGCAAAATAAGTTACCGGCCACAAGTGCTAAACTTACGTATCGAATTATGCCCTAGATTTGGTTTTATTATTCCGACAATTGAAAAGACGGCAAGGTGCGTGATAAAGGAGATAAATGGACCGTAAAGCATGCTTCCCCTCCCCTATATTTTGTTTCTCCTCGGCGCTGTTCAAACCACCTCTTTCGTGTGTCCGCCAGTACTTACGCACGACGGACCGATGCGCAAACGTAATGTTGAAAGTCTAGGAGCGACCTTAGGAGAGAAATGTTCGGTCGCACCTGTAACTGCATTGCATGTAGTGTGGGTGTACAAAGACGTTTAGGAGCTCCAGAGTAATCTGAAAACACTAAAGACCAACTCACAATAGCAACATCTAAGGCCCATCACACAGCGAAAACAAAGAGCGTTCGCCTGTCGCGTCCAGCGGTCCGAATAGTCATGTTTTCGAGGTCGAAGGTTAAGGCGTAGGCCACGGCGGATCGAGTGCCTCCGTAGTGGCCACCTTGCGTATTTTGTTTTCCTTTGTTGTGTTACTTATCTAGTTAGAGCGTGCGTTAGCCTCCCAGCGCATGCGTGAGCTTAGTGTACGGCAGATTGGTGCCTGCGCGCACAAGGCTGATATTAGCGTGAAGGGTTCTTCTTTTTCTTGTGTCGGGCGTTGCTTTGTAAGCTCTTGTTCCTGCACTAAACATATATAACTAAAACTGTAGTCGAGCATCTCCGCTGTGATTTCATTCATTCCAGAAATCTCGGCACACGTGAAAACGCCCCGGCCGTCCACCCTGTCAAACTATGAATAACTGTTGCCTCGCGCCCTTCTTTGTTGGTTTGTGCCTGCGGACATAATTATCTTCGGGAGGGGTTTTTGACAACGGGGCAGTATTGCATTGCAAAAAACTGGTAGCCCAAATTTCGCGCAAATTGAGCCGTTCCTAAAAGCGTAGTTCATACCACAGAGATATAAATATATTTATAGGACAGAACACATTCTTGGATGGAATAACACGAGTCTGTTGTCACATGGACGACCGTCTTCTTTGGGGAGCTACCACTGAAGAGCATAATGGTACTCTTTTATAGGTTCTGAGATGCCTAGCTAATGGACGAGTCAGAGTAATTAGGGGTAAAAGTGTGTTCAACTGGCGAGAGCTGAAATGCTTCGAACAAAAGGCCGGTCAGGAAGACTTACGACAGTATTAAGCTCAATAAAGTCAAACACAGAGATTCCCGCGACTCCTTAACCAGTTTTCTGAGGCGTGATGTTTTTATTGTTTTACGGATGGAAAATCTAGGCCGCAACAGCTGTCCATAAAATCTTTGCGAACCAGAAATAACCAATCCCAGATGGTTGACGTTATACTTTTCTGGCATTTCCATGCACAGATATGAACAAGACTGGAATACTTGCCTCGCTCACTGGAAGAGGCTAATCACACTACTTTATTCATATGATGCCTTGCAACAGGCCCGATGGTACAAAGGTTCCTAATCTTGTCCAGGTAATTCCAGCATTTGCCCACACAAGCTAAAAAAGTGAACTCTTTCTTATGCCTGAAAATAGTGAACAACTTAAAGCTTGCCTTCTCATTAAACGTGACTACAATGGCGGGCTAAGTGTGCAGATAATAATTTGACATGTTGCGAAGCACTTTGTCCGCACAACTTTCTCAACAGCTGACACAGCACGGTCGGTTTACATAGAAACGCACAGGTCGGCATAATATGGACTCCCTTCCGAATTGGCAATCTCGATCCTTTGCATACATTGGATGCTTGACTGTCAAATGTCCCGAAAGCATTTATACGGTACCCCTCCATATACACAGGGAGAAAGTTTGCAGTGTAAACCTAAGACAGACTAGGGCAACGTGCGTGTAAAGAATAGGACATTTCAGAAGCGTACTAAAATTGCACAATGCCGACCACAAGTATCTTTCTAGGAAAGCCGTTGAGATTGAGTTTTTCACAAATGTACCCATTTTTCTCGCTTCCGAACATTGCGAACAAACGTATTGCAGGTGAGGCAAGGGAGGCACTGGTGGCATTGACCGCCTCCACCCAAAAGAATTCGGGAGAGGGGATTCAAACTCTGCTTCCAAAATACCACGACAGCAATATTTCGCAAAAGGCGTCGGCACAGATACGGAGCCCTCAATATTAATATCCGAGCAAAATTCTTGTTTTGTTGCTACCCGCACACTCCGGCAATGCTACGAATGAACGAGAATAGGATTCCGCTCGAGCATCTTCTAGCAGAGCTGGTTACATCCACAGAGTTATTAGGTTTCAATGGCTTGACTTGTGCCGTATCACGTACATTGGTTAAAGTGGAAAAGACCCCGCACGGGGCACCTTGAGTATTCATGGTGACGGTGACCAGCGACACCGCGGACCCCGAGCTCCCAACATAAGCCGTGACCAACCGTGGCGAGGTGTTTAAAGGTGAAGGGTAGAAGCCGTAAACGGTGGCCGTCGGAGCCTTGGTCAAGCTCCGGCCGATGGGCTCCCTGCCTGTCTACCAGGCAGGGAGCTCCGGGACCTCTTTGACTACCAGGGTAAGGTAAAAGGAGAAAGTACCCCCGTCTCCCTGCTTTCAATGTATCATATGGCATTTTCCAAACCCCCCCCCCCCCCCCCAGACGTGATCGGCCCCCGAAAAGGGGCCGCACCGAAGTTTCCTTTCCACCACTTCCAGACTTGAGTCCTCCGAAACCGAACAACTATCCTCGCTTCATCGTGATGGAATCTGTAGACCAATCCAAACCTCTTGCTTCACAGTCCGTATTTCTCATTTCAAAGTTTTTTGACGGTATTGTTGGAGGGTCGTATAAGGCCAAAAAACATCGAACCGGTGAAATTATTGTCGAGGTCAGTAGCCAGGATCAGGCCAAAAAACGTCTTGCGCAAACCAGCATCGCCGATCTGCCAATCCGAGTCACGCCCCACCGCAGCCTAAACAGCTCCCAGGGCGTGATTTCTGACTATGACCTACTGAATGAAACTGAAGCCGACTTGCTGGAGGGCCTTCGCGGCCAGGGCGTAACAGCGGTCAGGCGAATAACTATACGAAGAGATGATAAACACATACCAACAAAGCACCTCATCCTAACTTTTGACAGGTCGTGCCTTCCGGAATACATCAATGCAGGTTTCGTGCGATGTCCAGTCCGGCCTTACATCCCGAACCCGCGGCGCTGTTTCAAGTGCCAACGGTTCGGGCACGGCACGAACTCCTGTCGCGGCCGACTTACCTGCGCGAAATGCGCCCAGCACGACCACGCGTCCGAAAATTGTAACGTGCAACAACCTCTTTGCACAAACTGCCAGGGTCCACACGCGGCCTACTCCAGGAAATGAGAAAAATTCCAACTTGAAAAGAAAATCATAAACATCAAGGTAACCGAAAACATCACCTTCTCAGAGGCGCGGAAGAGGTTCGCCTCCTTCCCTCTGAGCAGGTACGCCGACGCAGCTCGCCGGGGGGCGGAGCGGCGTCTAGTTTCGGCGGGGACCCAGTACCGCGAGTCGGACCTAGTCCCGGCCCCGCCCCCCCCCCCTGGGTTGCCTCAGGCAGCCCAACCGGCCACCACGCCGCTTGCTGAGGCAGCAGCGGTTGTGGTGGCAACCTCTTCCGTCGGGACCGGTGCCGCTCCCGTCCGTGCCTCCCCATCGTCCAGTGCGTTGGAGTGTGCCATGGACACCACGAGCCCCGCACCGGCTCCCACCGCCACCGCACCACCCGTGCCACTTCTGGGCCCCCGAAGGGGGGCCAAGTACGGGGGGCCCGGTTCGACGGGCACACCCAGGACATCGGACGACGAGATGGACGTCGTGCCGTTCTTGCCTGCAACGCAGCGCAAGGAGCGGCCTCCGACGTCCAAGCCTTCAGACAGGCCGCCCAAAAAGCCCAATCCAAGAGTCACAGCCCCAAAAGACGACACATAAACATACACACTCCAGTAGCTCTCACACTAAATAATGGGAAGAGAAAATATTGTTCAATGGAACTGCAGAGGCCTTCTGAATAATCTTGAAGACGTGTATGAGATTCTGCATACCAATCAGCCAAGTGTAATGTGTGTTCAGGAAACACATTTGAATTCTAAACACACAAATTTCTTGAATAGTTACCTGGTATACAGGAAAGACAGGGATGGCTGCACACACTCTTCTGGCGGTGTGGCCATAATCGTCCGGAAATGCTTAGCATGCCACCCTGTCACCTTAAACCCTATCCTTGAGGCTGTAGCTATACGCTTAATAATATTTATTACGTTGATAACGGTATGCTCCATATACATTCCTCCTGATGTTTCACTTACGAGCTCCGACTTCGAGGCGCTGGTTGACCAGCTGCCCGAACCATACATCCTTACAGGCGACCTTAATGCTCACAACTCTCTTTGGGGCTCTTCCAGAACGGATGCCCGAGGTCGCCTGATAGAAAAATTTCTTACATCTTCTGGAGCATGCCTTTTCAACAATAAACAGCCTACATACCATAACATAGGTCACAACACATACTCATGTCTTGACTTGGCTATTGGCTCCGCAGTTCTCTTTCCTCTTGTCGAGTGGGCAGTGGGAACTGACCTATATGGCAGTGACCACTTCCCCACCTCACTCACATACATAGGTAAAGGCCCAAGCAGACCATCTTCCCATAATAGGTTCAATGAAGCACGAGCTAACTGGAATACATTTACAGAGACATCCAAACTACACCACACATCCATAGGACACCTACACGTTGAAGAAGCTACCCAACTCCTCACGGCGCACATCCTCGACGCCGCCGAAAAGTCCATTCCCCATGCCTCTGGAGCCCCGCGCAACCAGCGGAGGCCGTGGTGGAATGAGGACTGTAGGCTGGCGCGTGAGGCCCAGAACAAGGCATGGGGTATCCTTCGTCGGTACCCCACGTCGGGTAACCTCATTTTGTTCAAACGGGCCAAGGCGTTCGGGAAACATGTGCGCCGTGAGGCAAAACGAGAGAGTTGGCGCACCTTCCTTACATCCATTAACTCATACACAGATGCACACAAGGTATGGACAAGAACACGCAAACTTAAAGGACAACATACACATAGCCTGCCCCTGGTCAGTACAACAGGGGACACACTCGAAGACCAGGCTAACACTCTTGCACAACACTTCCAACACGTTTCCAGCTCTGCACAATACACAAACACTTTCCTAAAACATAAAAATACCTGTGAAAAGAAGTCCCTACATGACAATAACAGGTCAAAATCTGGTTACAATTCTGAATTGACACTCTATGAGTTTAGGGCTGCACTGAGCACGTGTAAACCTTCAGCTCCCGGCGCAGATAAGATTACATACACCATGATACAACACCTACACCCAGACACTCTTGAAACACTCCTACACCTATATAACAACATATGGCTTTCGGGGCACATCCCAAAATCTTGGAGGGAGGCTATTGTAGTGGCGTTACTGAAGGAGGGTAAGGACCCTTCTTCTCCCGCCAGTTATCGACCCATCGCCCTCACAAGCTGCCTGGGCAAGCTTCTCGAGAAGATGATCAACAGGAGACTTGTGTACTTCTTAGAGTTCAATGGTCTTCTCGTGAGCTGCCAGGCCGGCTTCAGGGTGGGGCGATCCACAAACGACCAACTCGTCGCCCTTGAGTCGTATATCAAGGATGCGTTTGTCCATAAACAGTTTTGTGCTACGGTGTTTTTTGATCTTGAGAAAGCCTACGATACCGCTGGGCGATACGGGATACTTTACGACCTAAAAGCCTTCGGTGTCTCGGGAAATATGTTTAATACATTTCGTAGCTACCTGGCGGAGCGAACCTTTCGTGTGAGAGTTGGCACTGCCCTTTCAAATGTTTTCCTGCAGGAAAACGGCGTGCCTCAAGGCGGCGTTTTGAGCTGCACATTGTTCATTGTCAAGATGAACTCACTTCGAAAGGCGTTGCCACAAACCATTTCCTGTACAATATATGTAGATGATGTGCAAATATATTTTAAATCATGCAGTATGTCAATCTGTGAACGTCAAGTCCAGCTTGGTGTCAAGAAGCTTGCCGGCTGGGCAGACAAGAATGGGTTTAAATTGAATCCTCCAAAAAGCTCCTGCGTTGTGTTCTCCAGGAAGCGCGGGGTCCGTCCGAACCCAGACATTACTCTGAATGGTGTGTCGCTTCCTGTGAACAAGGAGCACAAGTTCTTAGGTGTTGTGTTTGATCACAAACTCACATTCATTCCCCACATCAAGGAACTTAAAAATAAATGTCTCAAAACAATGAATATACTTAAGGTTCTCTCCCACCAATCCTATGGTTCTGACAAAGAACTCCTACTACGGCTCTATACTGCTTTGGTTGGGTCTCGTTTGGACTATGGCAGTGTGGTATATGGGTCCGCGAGTAAAACAGCATTGCGAATGCTTGACCTAGTACTACACTTGGGGCTACGGCTTGCGTCGGGTGCTTTTCGCACTAGCCCTGTCGAGAGTCGATATGTTGAATGTAATAAGTGGAGCCTTGAGAACCAGCGAACGTACATGGACTTACTTTATGCTTTTAAAATTTCATATCAGAATAACCACCCTTTTTATCCTGTCCTTAACGATACATCCACATCTGTTCTGTTTGCAAATCGCCCGTCCGTTACTCCGCCTTTTTCACTTCGAGCGAGAGAGCGAGCCTCGGATCTGAGTGCTTCGTTTTTAGACGTGTACAGGTCATCCTCTTTAAACATTTTACCGCCTTGGCAAGTTCGCCCTGTGTCCTGTGACCTTTCTTTTATAAAGCTTGACAAAAATCGGGTACCGCGAGCTGCAATACTTCAGCACTTTCTTTCTTTGCAGTTCAAATACCCACGTGCTGAATTCTACAGTGACGCTTCTAAAACCTCCACTATGGTGTCGTGCGCTGCTCATGGTCCAAATTTCAATGCAGCCAGAACCATGAGCGTGCACACAACAATTTTTTCAGCAGAAGCGTACGGTATTTTACTGATTGTACGACATATCCTTGAAAATCAAATTCCCAATTCTATCATCTACACAGATTCTTTGAGTATTGTTCGCGCATTATCATCGCATAAACCCCCCAAAAACCACATAATTATTCTTGTATTCAACACTATCATGTCGGTGTATGCGGAGAAGCATCGGCTGCTCCTCTGCTGGGTCCCAGGACACGCTGGGATCGCAGGGAACGAGTTGGCGGACGAGAGGGCCGGTGCTGCTGCACTCAGGAACACTGTCGACATAACAAGCGTACCATATACAGACCTCAAGCCTGACATAAAACAACACCTGCGCAGAACATGGCAAACACACTGGGACGAACAGACAGACAACAAACTACACGTAATAAAGCCACACTTGGGACGGTACACAACTGACTCACACAACAGACACACAGAAGTCGCCTTGGCAAGGCTGCGGATAGGGCACACCATGCGACGCACTCGTATCTGCTGACGGGATCTCCTAGACCCCAGTGCGGCAGGTGCGGAGAGGCCCTATCCGTAGTGCACATACTACTAACATGCAAGGCACTTCACACAACACGACACAAACACTTCAGAGAACTCTACAGGCAATATATTCCCCTACATCCATCTCAGTTTCTGGGTGACGATGCCATGTTTTCCGTTAAACGTGTGTGTGAGTACTTGTCAGATGTGAATTTTAAACCTCATTTCCTATCACACATAATCAAATCTGGCCCTATACACCAGCCATCACCATTGCCGTTAATTGATTTTATTGTTGTTTTGGCTTTAGTAGCCACTATTTTATTTTAGATACTTTTGTCTGGCGCTCTTTGCCCCAGCTGGCCTTGCGCCAAAAAACTCTAACCATCATCATCATCACGTTCTTCACCCTGGCCCTTTACACCAGACGTGCTCATAGTATTTAACTGACTTTATCCGATTTCCCTCCATATCAAATAACTTTGTATTTGGCGCTCTTTGCCCATGTCGGCCTTGCGCCATTAAAATTAAACCATCATCATCATAAAGTGGCAAAGATGCCTACCGCTACACCCGCATCACGTTCAATGGGAACATCAGTCATCACTTCAGGCTAGAGTGCGAAAATTTCAACTGAACATTTTTTTATAGAAAAACCGGTTGACTGCACCATTAAATAGCCTCTAATAAACAAAGTGTTATATAACAGATTGGCAGGGAAATTTTAAATTGGGCCCCGTACAATGTTGTTTTAAAGTATTTACCTCCAGTGGCTGCAGCCGTGAACCACAGCTCAGGGGTCTGGCTAGATCACGTGGAAACGCGTATTCATGCTCTTACTTCTTAATGACAGTTACCTGTAGGTTGTAGTGTTGATGGTCTACACAGATACACGGGTATCGGCGGAGGGAAATGTTTGTGCAGTTTGGCAATTTCCCAAAGGGCACCGTGTTTCTAGTGTGTAGTTTCGTATTCTGCGGTTCTAATTTATGACTACAGCTTCGACACTACAATTTCCTTTCTAATTAAATGCGCCGTGGTATAGTCATCAACTTCTTTCTTTCGAAATATAGTTGGTGGCGAGGGTATCAGTTGCACACCTGCTCCCTATGTAATGCATTTGTAGAACTAACAATTCAATAGTTCTTGATGGTGGAAATGTGTATAATGTACCGGAACTAGGGTTAAGTAATATGAAAACGGGCTATCAGTATTTTGTATTTTATAGCATGCTATCTGAATATAATACAAATTGCAATTTTGTGAATGCAGATATTATTGTTAGCGGATTTTAGGGTAACATGTACGATTTATTATGCTTCTTTATACCGTCTACTCACCACAGACTTGTCAATATAATGATTATAAAAGAAATCCATTGAGGCAGGTAGCTTGTGGAGTTCAGGGCTTATGGGCTCCACAAATACTTATTTGTGTGTTTAAATAAATCCACATGCCATATCTGCTCAAGCTGATACCCAGTCAGTAGTACTGTTCTGATCAGTACTACTGTGCCGAACGTAAAGAAGTGGAAGAGAAACAGCACTCATTGAAACATTTATTTAAAAGTAAACAGATATACTATCATAACCGATACACAGGTTCAGCTGAACATTTTAATGCTGCCTCTTTGGGTTCTTTTCTGCTACCTCAATGGCATATCCGGTAACAAAAAAGGCATGATGACGCCTGGATAATTTCTCGGTTGATTTTGCCGTGCCCATTGCCTAGCAGGGCGAGCCCATCATGAGGCCATTTGCAACCGCACTGCCGAAAGCAATTCATATAGTGCCCTTAGGGTACGAGCTGAATATTGGAATACATTGTTGTGTAGTTCTCATAGCCTGTCGTCTATAATTTTTTGAGGGCCGAACGCATTTTGTCCAAGAGAAGGGCAATGACTAAATTATGTCTTCATGCAGGCTACAACTTTATTATCCAACATTTGTGCCGAAATCACGCTATTTTTTCGCTTCAGCTGGTTTTAGCTTCAACAATAAAGTTTTGCAGGTGCCGAGAAGACAACACTTACGCGACCATGCTCATCGGTGTCTTTAGCAGTGGCCCTTCTCTCAATCGAGCTTATAGGTTTACATCACTGAGGTGTACATTACGAAGCAACCGCCGGAGTGCAACCCATTGAGAGCGGGCAGAAACGTAGGAATCATAACGCCACACGCCTAATAACAAGAGGGGTACATAAAATGGCCCTGTTGATAACCAGCAAATAAGTTCTTTAGAGAAGGGGAAGTCGAAACCAGGTTTCAAAATTAGATAAGATCAACACATTGGCATTGGTAAAATTCACGGTTCTCTGTAAATCCTCTCTACATCTCAATCTGTTGTGAGTATCTTAAAATCTAGTGCAAAAACATGTTTGAACGAATTCTTCTTTATACACTCATTCTATTCACAATATTTGTTTGATATTTCTCTTGGCTCTCGATTATTCTGGTTATTCTGGTTCTTTGTCCACTCAATTATACTGAATTTTTTGGTTGCGCGGAACTGCATAAGCATACGGTTCAATAGCGCGGTTTCCTTTATGCTCGATTTTAACCGGGCACCCGAGTAACGTCATACGTTCGCACACATAACTTGACGTTTTCTTGGGTCAGCACTAACCTTGTTATGGTAGGTATCCCGTCCCATCTATTATCATCATTAGCCACCACAATGCCGAGTATAGGCCCCAATAAAAACTCGTAAAATGCTCAGAATGTCCTATAAAAACAAAAAAACAAACGTGTTCATATTGCAATATACTTACAAAGTTCAGCACAAGTAAAAAATATTGGTAAGCGTGCAGGCATATGTCGTCTTCACTGCACAAAAAAACTTTGGGTGAAAAACCCGTTTAAGAAAGGAAACGCCGATATTCGCACAAAATGCACCGCAATAAACTTGCAGCCTGCATTGCCGGCATGGTTTGCTCGTTCTCTTGGCGCACCAAATATTATGCGTTGGATAACAGGGGCGATGCGGATGTGAGATCATTCAATGGCACCACAAAGATGTGGCCAAGCTCTTAGCAGCAGGGCACTCTAGTATCACCGGAAGCAGCACAATATCAAATAACTGCATGATATGTGCGGTTTAAAATCTAATAGACATTGTACAACCATTCAAAAAATTCTGACCATTTGTGTAATAATATGCTTCAAGACAATGCATCAGAATGCATTATTATCCTTAGCGGAGGCAATATTGAATACTTGGCTGGCCGTCAGTAAGAGACGAATATTATCCTAATTGGTAGGAGTTATGATTGTTTCTAAGGGGCCAATGTTCACTGTTCTGAATAACACATTAAATTGCAGTGTCCGCGTTTCTGATTTTTTTATGGATCCTGTGTGTTGGGCATAAAGAGATTGAAGGCCATAAAAAGGTCAATCTGGTATTATCGAACCCGTGCGTTGCTACATTGGAGAATTTGACTTATGAAGGAGTAGCAGTCGTACCAGGGGTGCCCGGAGGGCTCCTAAAATAATAAAGCAAGTGGGCGAAGTGTTAGCTCGGTAGGTATAATGAAAAATACTAGTCCCATTTTATGATACCACTGGCTCTCACGTGTGCCCATGACTCTAAAAAAATCCCAACATTTGGTGAGCACTATGATAATGCGGAAAAATTGAAAGGTATTCTACGTCCACGAAAGCGTAACGAAAAGGATCCGCACCTGTATTCATACCCATGTTAGGGCAAAATCCTCATTTCTTTTCGAAGAACAGTATTGACCATACTTGCCAGCTCAATGAAATGGCTTCAACTTCGAGCTATACCGCTATTGCGCTATCTGTGAAAATACGCAATTTTCGCAAATGCTACTTCACCCTAGGCAGGCAATAAAGGAAAATAAAACAGTCTTTACACATCTTTATAGGTTTCGTATATGAACGAAAATTACTTGGAACTCTAACTGAGCTGTGGCAAAAAAAAATGGTTTGAAAAATCAATAAATATTTTTTTTACTTTCCCACTGTTTTTTAGGCAATGTTTTTTAGCCACTGTTTTTTATGCTCCTACACAAAACTCAATATGGTATCATAAAACGTGAAGGACTATGAACAATAAGTTTGGCTGGGGTTTTCGAAAATTGGGAAGTCTTTCGGTCGCTCCAGGAGTGCTATTTCCCTCATTTTTTACCTTTTATGTGCGGCTTTGGACAAAATGAAAAAATTACTTTCACTATTTGGGTGAGTAAAACTGATTTAGGAAGATCAAGTGGGGTAATTCAATCAATAAGGCAAATTTTGTGGATTTTAAAAAGGCCCTATTGTAAATCGGAAATGCTGATTTAGCTAATTGTGTTTGGTTAGAAAAAGGCTCAAACCACTAAGAGGTTTCTATGTGCTATATTCATTAGCCAGGCGCAAATGTAGAAGTGCACGGGTGAGCAAGATATTTCAAAACTTGCAAACACACAACGTACTAACTTTGTTTATTAAAAGGACATTTCGCATACCATGCTTCATGAAGCTGTTTCGCCAAGGCATAAATGGGGTCCCCAAGATTCAAGCCTAAAGGGGTAATAGTTTTGACTGCGTTTTGATGAGTAAGTCGGCCAGTAGATCGGGCACTCAGTTTTATAGGTGTACATTACTGAATGACGAACAGCATAATTAGCTGTGGGTGATTATCATCTCTAAAAAGTTCTCATCAATTCAATTCTGAAACGCGTGCCCCATGGTCATACAAATTCAACTATCTAACCACTTCTCAGCTCGTGTTTTATTCAGCCTTAATGACAAACATTGCAAATTGTTCATTGACCACAGCGACGTTTCTGTTGCCGTTTACATATATTTCTTTTACACATTCAGCATCATTGACCATGACCATCTTTTAAATAACTTGGCCGTTATGGCATGGTTGGTGATCTAGTAAATTAGGAAAAAAAATGTTTATTTTTTACCCGGTCACAAATACAGAATCATCCTAGACAGCTGGATGTAGGGCCGATTGCTTTATTTATTTATATAAATATTTTCATCCCTGCTTTACAGCAGGCGGAGAACTCCACCGTCTCCAACCCTAAGAAAATATTTGTTCAATATACCAATTGACGAAGGCAGACCATATTTTTTTAAGGATGGTGCCTCCTCAACAACTTCTTGATCAGCGTACTTAAGGTTCTCTTTTGCTTTTCAGTTTTCTTCAAAAACGTTTCAGCCGTCGCACTTTTTCATATCTCAGGTATTAATTAAAACTTAACAACAAAACTTGTTGGGGTAATATTCAATTTTCGCATGAAAATTAATGAGCACCGAATCTCTATTTCAAATAAAATCCTTGTTTTTTCTATCAAATTTTATATTAGACATTGATTACACTATAATTGGACCATGAATTCTTATAATATCCATTTTTTTGTCTACGCACATCTAATTGCTGCTTTTTTTCTACAAAATACGAATTACACCTACAGGGCACCATTATATCAGAGACAAAGAAACGCTACTAAAAAAAACGTATTTCTCCCACAGACATACAGAATCTACGAAATTGTGCTTTTACCACCGTGTTTTGCCTCTGCATCAACTTTATCACTAGAGCATCGGTACCTTTACTGTAATTGTTACAATAAACTTGTTCTAGATATTTTTGTGAACGGAGAAAATCTAATTCGAATTCCTTAGCGTTTTGCTTCGTGTCAGGATTTGCGAATCTCATGCACCCACAATACCTAACGCAAATCGATGCCCTAATTCTCAACCGTTTTTCTTTGTGCTTTTTAAGTACTGATATTTTGTCATATACAACTGAGCCATTAAAAATTTTAAGTAAAAACCTTGGTCTTCACTTCATGTTTGATTGGCTTGTTGCTTTATTGTGACTATGGCATTGGTATTCGTTTTGGTAATTGATTTACCTTGTATATATTTCCTCTTGCCCTTCCTAGTTTATAAAAATATTTTTATTTGGATTTTCCTTCACACGTTTTTCGTTTTTTCAGTAGATTGTTCGTTTGCTGTTGTTTAACATCTGAGTTCTAAGAATGCTGGCTGTTTTTTGTGCTTTAGGTATGACCATAAGATGTCCCGCTTGCTTGTTTTACCTTGGAGAATCCCAGTGTTTTGGCACTACTTCAAAGTTCGTGTTCCCACTTCGGAAAATTATTTTTATATTGAAGTCATCTCAAAATTGAATTGACTTCTCTGAGCCCATTTGTTTACTCGTAAGTTAAGAAACCTCTCTTTTAATGAAAGAGTTCTGCTTCAAGGCACATCCGTTTGATCGGGCGTTTGTCAAAAATTGCGGTTTTCGCAACAAAGAGCGTTGGTGAAGTAGTATTACCTGAGCTTTGTACGTTTCCTGTGTTGATATATTAAAAACGTTTACCACTGTGCAATATAGATGCACTGGAATACAAGTATAAATATCTCGTTTGAATCCAAAATTGATTGAAAGGGATTCTTGTGAAGAGAAAACAGAAAAATAATAACAAACAACTTGGCCTAAAACCAATAAAAAGAGTCGAAAAACACATTCTAAGCCAACGGACATGACCTTTGTACCGGTGTTCTGATGAAGGAACACTTGAATGTTGAGTAATATATGTAGACAATATTAGGCAAACTATCTACCGCACACGGGCACATTTTTACAGGGGAATATTGTTTGCTTTGTTGGCAGCCCGTAGAGCAGGGTAGAAGTTTAATTGTTTTTTTTACCCCCATCTGGATTGGAGTTTAATACAAATGAAATAGGTTGCACCCGTAAGTTATCGACGGTGTACTAATGTGTAAAGAGGGCCACTGAACTTCTGCCTTTTAGGAGCAGACCACTGATGCGTGCTGCGTAAAAAGACCAGCGGGAAAGAAAGAATTGACTCACTAGCCGCAGTGGGAGGCAGTTACCATGCATAATACTGATGAAGGCGCTTAGCACCTGCTTGCACCACTTCAATAAAACTGATATTTTTTTACTCTGTGAGAATGAAATGCAAGCTGCTGCTTCCTTCAGCCATGATAAATTAGTGTACAATTGATACCAACATACATGTTCTAAGCTCATCTCAAAGAGTGAAAACGGCTTTCCGGCTAGTGTCGCCATTGCATGCAAGCGAGCAATTCAAGAAAACCAATGTCAGTGGCAGATAAGCCAAAAATCTCGGTTTAGTAACACGGGGCATAGCCCTGATACACCAAATACCATAAATGTGGCTTCGGGCAAACATACTGATACCTAGAACTTTGATAGTGGATTAAATTTTGAAAACTCCTGACCGCACTTCGCCGGGTCGAAAGTATTGCAATAGCTCAAAAAAATGCTAACCATCATTAGGTGAAAATGAACAGACCGGACTAGCGCGTACAAAAATTTTAGCAAAGCAGTCACCAATTCGGGAAAACTTACAACAATATGAGGACAAGCGATCTGCTCCAGCTGTGAAGACACTTATAAAACGCGCGTGGACGAAAGTATAAAGTGACTGATTTCATTGCAAAGAAGATTACTGTCATCATAACTCGAATAAACATTTATTGCCGGTATAAATCACTTGGGAGGAACCCACACTCTGTAAATGTATATTGCAGAAGGCAACATCTTGTAAGGGTAACCATAAGGTGCCGGGCAAAAACGGCGGTGGCCTCCATAACCAAACAAAGTAGAAAAAGCTGCCGAATTTTTTTGAAGTGAAACAAGCGTAACCTGCTTAAATAAAAAACAGCTTACACTCTAGAGCTTTGAGGTCTGTTTGCGGTCTGAAAAAAAAAAAAACATACTCAAGCCGAAATGTGGACCATGTGTAAATGCAGCAAAAGGTGACTTATTACCGCCAAGCTTGTTGACAAATTGTCTGGCTTGTTAAAATAGGTAGATACTGTTGATCGCATGCTGCCACTGAAGTTGTCAACAGGTTCTTTTGGTTTCTGATGTCGGAGTTTTCATGGCTCCGCTAATTTCCTTGGGTAATTATGTAAAGCCTAGAGGCCTACGTATTTTCCGTTTCCGGAACTTCAAATATAACCCACTGCTCGCGCTTCATGATGCTAAGTGCTCACAAAGCTTTCAAAGACGCAGGAATACTTTTGAATATGTGTTTTCAGAGAGAAACAGCCATTTTTGACGTATGTTTCTTCAACACACTGCAGCGTATTACAGCGCTTCTGGAAGCAAAGTATTATCCATATTTTTCCGATTTACGGGAACCGCCAAATCAAGAATCAATGGGCGTGCATTCCGCCACCACAGCTGCGTTCGTTTTCGAGCCTTTAGGTAGTGCCATAGGGGGCGCATGTGAGAGAAAAGGAACTATTGCTGTCAAGGCTACAGAAAAACTGCTGGCAAGCCGCACCAGAGCGGGCGTATTGAGGGGTCATGTTAAAAGAATAAATGCTTTTCAAACTGAGGTAAAGTGGGGGAATTTTATCTTACTACGGCCTTGTCAATATGCTTTACTACCCTTCAAAATTTGGTTTACTGTGTTAAAAAAAAACCAGTACTAGTCTGAGAAGTGTCTGGATAGCGCTGAATGGCATAGCAACAGGCGTATAAAGTTGGCTCTGTTGCGCTTCCCCGTTAAAACTAGAATACGGTTCTGAATTTAGGCTGCGGAAAAATGTCTTCAGTTTAGGTGGCATGGCTTTGCTGACCACAGTTTTCTAAATTTTTACGGTTACAGGTGCTGGGAAATCGTTCTGGTGTTTGGTCACCCCACCACAGCCAAGGACTCCTCCACGACCATTAGTAGTTTCAGTAAACGTGGTTCTTACTTTTTTTCATCCTGCTTGTTAATGTGGCACGTCTTTATTTGAGTGTATAAGAGACCTTCATCGCTTTCCCAAAGTTATTAATCTTTTTTTGTCAAGATAAACTCAGTGCACGAAGATTTAGTTTTCGCCTGTCCCGGCAAATGAAGCCAATTAGTTGCGGTATTAAAAACTCGCAGTTTTTCCTAATAATTTGCCACATGATCATGTCCCCTACCTTTATGGGCCTTTTAGGAAATATTCGTTTAAATACCACGTATGAATATACAATATTTCAATTCGGCGTAAATAACTGATTCCTGTTCAGCATTTTAGTATTATACGACAAGGACACCATTCCCTCAAGCCCTTTGGCGCATCGCTGAACCCGTTTCATACAGTTTTATCAACCCTGCAGGCAATGAGGCTGCCTGACCAATAAACCTAGCGTTACCAAAAAATTTAACGCGCATAAAGCAATTCAATTATATATGCACATAAGCTAGTGCCCACGTCTACCACTACGCAGAGGAGATGCGTAGAGTCCTTGACCGCGCTGACTTGCATAAAGGCATTGCCACGTCTGATTTAGCTTAAGCAGGTACTAGCAGGAAAAACACGCGACAAATATTATACAAGGCGAAAGTGTTAATGCCACCTGAATTCTTTCACCAGCGAACGCTTTGCTTTGGCGACCGCGTCGTCAATGCCTAGTACTTTTGAAAAGCAACATGCAAGTCCCCCTGTACCAACAAAAGTGCATAGATCGGTCACTTTTGGGAATTATTGTATCCGTTATCTCACCGCAGTGAGTAGATTTAGAAATACTGGCGAATATTTTGAACCTAGAAGGACTGTCATAAGAGAAACTTACCAATGTTTCCCACTGCAAAGGTTTACATAATAAATAGGAGCCAGCATAATCTTCGTTAGGTCACAAGTTCCAAAAATTATGCGTATTTTATCTTTTACTGATGACGTATCCGCCAATTTGTCATTCGAAGCATCTTGGCCTAGCTGTGATCATTGACGAATATTTCTGAGTAAAAATGATTTACGGCAACTTCCGGCGGGCGTGTTCTAGTTCTAAGAAATGAAATGGAACTGCAAAAGCGTTTTAATTATTTGCATTTTAGAAACTCTTCGGTATTGCATAAGGACACTCTTGCACAAAGTACGCAGCGCATGTGAAACTCATGTACATAAAAATAAGATAAATAAAACACGAAGACGAACTGACACATTTCATAGGCGCAAACTGATGCACATAGCTAACAGGAAACTTTATCATGGCAAAACTGGAAGTGCCATCATTATGGCAGTCATAGTTCACAAAACGGTTTTTGCTTTGTTATAAAAAGAGTCTACGTGTATTTGAGGTGTATTTGTGGTATCAATCCACAAGAATGATATTGTTGGCGGTAGAGAGCAGTTCATTTCATCGGTGGGATAATTGTGTTTCAATCAAGGTGACATTATTAAAACAGAACAATTAAAAATGTAAAGCAGGTTATTTTTTGCACGAGGGGGTGAGGAATTAACTGGCGGAGAGGATACTAGGTTGTGCTAACACGGGTGGTCAAAGAATGTATTCCCGAGACGTTACAGAATAGATAAATAAACTTATAATCTGTTCTAAACGTTGGAATATGGATGAAAATCTTAGCACGGATGTTGAGGCTCGCGTTTGGTGGTCGAGTATTGGGGAGGTCTGATATTCGCCGTGGTATTGACAGTGGCGCAGCCGGAGTTGCTCTCAAGCACTGTCTTGCGACACGTACGCCTTCTTGAATGAACTCGAGAGTGTGTTGCTGACGCCGCAGAGGCCTCCCAATTCTACACCCCCTCCCAAACAGAGGGATGTGGCTAGGCTTTCATGTATTCGCGGTTTGACATTTACGAAGTGTCCCCACCGTGTTATCCCTGCCTTTCTCTGCTTCTCCTGTTCTTGTTTTATTTTTCCTTGCTTTTTTACTACGTGCCTCTGCGGCCAAAATTGGCTGACGTACTTTTTTTTTGCCTCACCTACGTGTGCTAGATGAAGGGCGTTTTCACGCGCACGCACACGGTCAGTGTTACTCAAAAACGTTTCGCTGACATGTTGTATCATCAGTAAGGTTGGCTGCTAGTGCACGTCAGTTTCCACAGACGCACTGCACCTGTAAACATCATTTAAAAACTCAATAGACTCAGCAATATTTTCCAACAAATAGGAAAATCACCCACACGAAATTAAGATGGAAATACGTGCTCACAAACCCGGTAAGGTAATTTGCAAAAAAACGTACAGCGTTTGCGGGCCTGGGCCCACAGCTTCTGGAGCCCTGACCACACCGCCGCTGTAGGGCACTAGAAAATGCTTAGTGGAACAACAGAGGGTTCTACAAATCTCTTGGTCTGGAGGGGCAGCCTTTGACACCTCAACCTGGCCTCGTTGAATGCGTGATCCGTGTATATCAAAGGAAGCTTTCTGACATTACGAGCGGTGCTGTTGCCTCCTGATAAACGCAAGCGAACTGGGCCGTGTGGTGGTGCCCCGGGTATTATGAGCGGCACCTAAAATTGAAAGGCAAAACAGCTTGCCATATCTGAACGTAAATGACTAATGGAAAAGAAGCACGTGCGCATGATGCACGCGTCTATGTCTTCGTCTTCGTGCTACCGGGCGGAGCAAAACATCGCCGTATCGCACACTCAGAGTTAGTGTCAAGCATATTACTTGCACACACACACCATAAACAGGGGATTGCTATGCTTAACACATCATCCTCGCTACATTCCCCCTCGTCACTGAAACAGTATCGTCCCGGCTCGGCCAGAGATGTAAAAAAAATACACGTATGGTATAGTTAAAAATGAGCCCGTCAACGATCCAAAGAGGCGTTCATGTGCCCTACGTTAAGACCACAGAGCAGGAGTTGCACTGTCATTGAGACCCGAATTCATTGTCCACCGCTATGTACGTTACGTCTCTGTCCAGGCGTAGCCCTCTATATCGCCTAAAGTAATACTACAGGAATTTCAGATTTTTTCGCCTGGTTTTTAAAGGGTAGTTCTGTAGGGGAGGTCACAGTGTTTTGAGTCCTAAAGCAGTCGCTGTGCTGTATGCAGTGCGGCAGTTTCCGATCTTCTTCAGCTCGTTCCGCTAGGTCGTGCAGTTCCATGTTGTCGCTGGTCGTGTAACGTGGCTATATGGCACCCGGCACATTGATCAGGGGGACGTGAGTCATTCGTGTCACATCCTCTTGAGCCCTGGTTTAGGCGAAAGGGACGTATGACATTACCAGATAATAAATATCAGCATTGCATTATCCTGAAGAAGAAAGTGTATGACACCGATACCCACCAACGAACCAGAAACTTGGAGGTTCGCTGAAAAGGTTTATTTAAGTTGATGAATATTCAGCGAGCAATACAACGCAAGATGATAGGTGTACCAATAAGGGACAAGAAGTAAGTTGAGCCGGTGAGATAACAAACATGCTCGAGACTTGTTAGTAGAAATTAAGAAGTACATTGGGGTGTGGTCAGGGCATGTATTGCGAAGGCAAGACAACCGTTGGTCACGTTTGGTAACTAAATGGATCTCTAGAGCAGTCACACATGGAAGTTGGTTCCAGGACGTTATCTGGGCAGAGAAGATAAGGAAGTCTTGGAGGAGAAATTGGTCGCAGTTGGCATAGAAATTAGTTATTTGAAGATATACGGGGACGGCCTGTGCCTTGCAGTGGGTGAAAAGAGGCTGGGGATGACAGCAATGATGAAGTATGGCAAAACTGAATGCCATGTCTTGCACTCCACATCTCTGTACATGCTTAGCACGTCCGCTTTTGTCTTAAGGCGTTCAGTAAAGCTAACTTTCGGCGGGTCATACCCGGTCTACTTCCTATGGGAGCAATCGGTGAGACGCACGATTTCTCAACGAGGGCAGACGTATTTCTTTTCTTCGGTTGGTAATAATATTCCCAGAGTATCGTCATAAAGAAAAATCGTCTTAAGAAACCGGCGGGCCTCAAGAGTGGTTTTCATCATGAGGGCTTTTGTTTCCCCGTACCTACTAAGGTGGTCGGGGACAATATAACCGGCTAACGTCTGAAACGGCGGAAAAATGTTCATTCCTGCCTTTAAAAAGTTTCGTTTTCATTTGAATCGGCTTCAGGGGATCTGCTGCTAGTAGTGGCGGTGGTTTACAACGCCGACACTCGTGACACATGCATAGTGTTGCTGCAACTTGGGCCAGTAATAATGAAGCTTGGTCCTGGCCAATGTACGGGTGCACCCGAAGTTACGCTCTTTCGGCTCGTCCTGGCAAGCTTGCAAAACATCGTTTTTGAGTGATGCGGATCCAACAAGATAGTAACTTCTGTGACGTAGGGGAATGTTTTCCCTGGATAGAACGCAATTTTTGAACGCGAAGGATGATAATCCTCTCAAAAAACGGTTTTACCACGGTGGGGCCCGTCATTCAAAAAATTCAAAAAGATGCCACAGCTCCGAATCTTCCTGTTCATGCAGCGACCAAAAGGACGTGTCTAGAACACCAAGAAATGATTCGTCATCATCGTAGTCATTTTTAAAACTGGATCACCAGGTGCTCATTTGAGGCATTCGGTAGCGGCGTGTTTCTTACGGGACGTGTACACAGCATTCACATTTCCAGCACACAAATAACAGGACAAAGGGGCGAAAGACACTCGACAAGCGCTTAACCTAAAAAACTTTTTATTGAAAAGACGCCGATATAAAGCAATTTCAGGTATAAAAGAAAAATAAAAACTTCACACACGATCCCAATTAAAGCAACAGCGCAGGCACACGCGCTGATGTACCGCACTCATCAAGGTATGCAATTTGTGCATCTAAAAGCGACAAAACCGCAGCGATAATACACAAGAAATTTTTAAAATTTACATGCTTACGCTACTCCCCCGCTTTTCGATCACCGTAAAGAAACAGTACTGTTCTATCACGTAGGAAAGGCGTACAACCACAATCATTGCAATTGGTGAAAAGATGGCTCGAAGGCCCTACCTTAAGGGAACTATCATGCTCTCGCAAACGAACATTTAGGCAGCGGCATGTTTGGCCAACAGAAAAGCGACCACAATTGAGAGGTCACTTTTCTTGATGAGAGGCCGCTTATCTTGGTCACTGCGGTACATGAGCACGTGCGCCTTCGCAGTTGCTTTTATCAATATATGTGTCAAGTTTTCATTTTACTTGTATATCTTCAATGGCTTTATGTTAGGGTCTGTTAAATAAACATATTTGTTTTTGTTCACGCTTGTCCAGTGTTTTCCTCCCCTCCATCCTGTTATTTGTGGAGCTGCGAAGATGAATCTTTACCAAATAGCCCAGTTTTCTACGCTACTTGTACACAACAAAAACACCGAATTCTTTCAGCCTCAGGCTTGAGCATGCTAGGTGTTCGTGCGAGTCTATTAGGATGACAATTCAGAAATATTAGTGGTGACCAGTCACCACTGTAAAAAATGACCAATTGAGTGCGGTCAAACTTTTTGCACCACCCACACGATAGAAGACACCGCATTTCGATAGCCGAGTAGTTGGCTCCTGACCATGACAGTGTTTTGCCGGCGTTCATTATAATTCTCTTCGCGCCGTCTTCCCACTGGAGAAGAACAGCCCCAAAGCCAACGTTGCGTCTTCCGTCTGGAGTGTGGTTGCGTCGTTTTGTCAAAAACGACCAGAACTGCTGGCATGTGCTGGCGTTGCGGCAGATCGTGGAACGCAACCTCTTGTTCATCAGTCTACAAAAATGAGACTTTACCGGGTAAACAAAGTGACGGGCGCCGCAGCGTGGACAAAATGTCTGATAAATTGCTGGTAGCAGGAACACATCTTGCATAAATAGAACATCTAAGGCCTAAAACGTGCCTACATTCTTCTTTGTTTATGGGTGTGGGAAACTTGGCTTCCACGTCACCCTTGCAAGGATGACGCCGAATAAGGGCGCATCTGACAACATGCTCAAAGAACAGCAGTTCTTCGTATCCAAAGTTGAATTTGTCGGGTTTTTGCGTATGTACTGTGGATGCTTTGACTTTGAAGACCTAAGTCCGACGTTCCAAATATCCGAGAACCTGTCGAAAACATCATCATGTTGTCCAATTGTACCAAGAATAACTGCCACTTGAGGCCCGCAAGCACAATATCAGTTTCTCAAAAATTTCCAGGGCTCAGCATAATCCAAACTGCAAACCCTTGACTTCGTCATTCCATCCGGAGTAAAAAAAACAGATTTTGGTGGTCCCTTCGGGTGACCTCTATACCCGAATACCCGCATTGCAGCTCATTGACGAAAAATAGCGGGCGTTTAGCAGCACAATCTTACTACTCATCAATCCGAGTCAACTGGTATACGTACTTTTTGGTCACCTAAAAAAGCATGCGAAAATTCCGTGCACAACCTTAATGCCCCATATTTCTTTCCACCAAAAGGACAGTAGAAGGCTAAAGGCTATTTGACAGCGCGTTGACGTCGTCTGCCAACATTTCCTGTACTTCCTTATGTATTCCCTTGCGTTTCTAAGGATCCAAACGTTAAGGGTTCTGACGGATGCCTCTCCTTGTGCCGTCAGTTATGATTATATGTTCGGGGAAATGCTTGTGATGGACACCAGACACAGACGAAAAGTAGTGATCGTAGTTTTGCGGGAGGTCGCGGATCGCTAGGTCGTTTTCTAGAAGCAGAGTGGAGCTCACTTCGACTTGGCGTTTAACGCTCGTTGTTGTGGTTGGGGCCATTAAAAATAGAAAACAGCGTTCTGCTTCGTAGATACCTTCGAAAAAGGCTACTCTGGTCACCTTCGAGAAATGCTGCCGTTCGTTGCAGTAACTGGTCAACAAGAGATGGGTGCGGTCGCCCAATAGGTGCACAATACCTTTTGGGGTGCCACTGCCATGGTCGAAAAAAAGCACCGTATGCAGTTCGGCAAACCCGTTGGCGTGCAGAGATCGTCACAAGCTATTGCAACAAAGGTGCAGATTTTCGGTGGCAGGCCTAATTATTCATCTAAGATACGCAGTACCAAATGGCCTTATCGGCAGCTATTCTGAGGTGCTCTCCTATATATATACAGGTGTCTTACTCGAGCAGAAAATTCATGCCCACAAACACGTTATCACTAGCGGAAAAGAATGATGAAAATTCAAACAAAATCGGCGGTTCAAAAGCAAATTAGTGTGTTACACTTCCGGCGTCATGACCTCAACTTCCGCACAGCGGAACGGCGGCCCGCCCCAAGAAGTTCCTACCTTCTGTAAATGGTTGCCAATTTATTGACTGATGATCGAATATTTTGCGTGGGTGTCCAGTAACGTAGGGACCACGCTCCCGTCGATCGTAATAAGAAGATCGGCATCTGCGCCTGTCAGTAAGTGGTGTCGTCGTGGGCTGGCAGTGGGGCTGTAATACGGTGGTACCCTGTTGGGTATTTGTGCCCATATCATAACTCGTCGTCTATATCACATGATGGCCTTTACAGTTCAATATCCAGCAAGCTTGTCTCAGGAGGTTGTTTTGCCTAGTTTTCCCCCTGGGGGCACAAAAACCACCATTCTCGGCCGTACAGATGGTGAGGACGGGTCGGCTGCAGAAGACGGCCGTCGTGATAGACGATAATCGTGGGAATTAGTGTTGTGTGCGGCGAAACATTCATTGATTTCAACAGGCAATTGTCCTAACCATTGCAGGTTAGCGGAAGGAGACAATCTTGGAAGACCAAAGTCGTGGTTTGGGCAGCCTCGGTATTTGTGGCGAAACTCACCAAAGTGGTAGCACAACAGGCGCCAGTCAGCCGTGAGCCACAAGTGCGTCTTCCATATTTAGAGACATAGACCAGGTTCATGTGGTGGCAAAAATGTACCGCCGAATATGGCTGACGGTGTGGTGAAAACGGCATCGCTGGAGCTTGCTGACGAATAGCTGGAGCGTAGCTTGTATGGCAAAGTTGCGTCGGCGGACATGGTGGTGCAAACACTTTGTGTATGTTCTTGCGCAACATTCTGACCAGAAAAAGGAGGCGACTGCTTAGACAAAATACCCAGAACATTCAGACCTTCACACAGCGAGGTACACGCAAGGAGGTTAGTTCTGGAGGTAGCCACTATGATGGCGTATTGCTGCCCTCGATGTTTGGAGCTGTCTGTTTAGATAACTGAATGATCCCCACCGAGGGTGGTGTTTAGCGCTTGAGCCTGGGCTTTTCCGTGACCCTCGTCATGTGAGGGGTTCCAATTTCTAGGAAAAGGGAGCATCTGTATTTTTAGTCGCCAAGAGTCTGGGAGTACGTCAAGCATAGAGACGCCCTCGGCTGCCCAGCCAATCTGGTGAAGCATGCGGTTACCCACCAAAGCAGCGGTTACCCACCTTGTTAGAAAGATGGCCTTCTATCAGCTCTTCCAGAGTGTTGTGGAGCCCCTTGCTCAGCAGCCTCTGTTTGGACGCACTCATGAGGAAACCAATGGCCTGCTCGACCGCCTTTTTAATCATTACATAAAACATCTCTATGTCTTCCTTGTTGAGAAGAAGACAGGGGGTTGACATGAGAGACTCTCGAGAGTACAAAAGCTTCAATTAATCGAAAGGTACCGAATTCCTTTAGGCTTCGCTTCTTGGTGGCAACA
Organism: Haemaphysalis longicornis; assembly: GCF_048455015.1. Lineage (NCBI taxonomy): Eukaryota > Metazoa > Arthropoda > Arachnida > Ixodida > Ixodidae > Haemaphysalis > Haemaphysalis longicornis. Next base: position 200,690,337 of record NW_027526385.1, read on the forward strand.
AGCCTGATTATGTGTATGGTTTGATTAATGCTGTTTTAGAGGCGCTGCAAGAAGATGTCATTCTTGGTGTTAGCCTCGAGATGTACCCCAGGATCTTGATGCTGGGGCTTGAAGTGATGGCCAGGATATCAAGGAGTATTTGTATATATTCCTTGATTTGGCGTGAGGGCGGACGACAAGGAGGTGTGATTTTTTACTTGAACTTTAGCACGTTGGCTTACTAGAAGTGAGATGCCATGCATTTGTGTGCGCGTCCTTTGATTTTTGTAACTTTATCACATGAGCAAGGTGCGCACAGGGCCGCTAGACGGGCGTGAGTGGTCAAGTGACGCTTTCTAATGGCATTCAATGAGAACGCAGGGGGTAAACCCATAGATGTGCTTGGTCAGTACACCACCTGTATTCCCGTCTTCGCGTGGGCTCGTAGCTAAATCGGTAAGACAACGGGCTCTCGCTGTGTTAGTCAATTAGTTCCAGGTTCGATTCCCGGCGGTGCCAGTAAATTCTTTTATTTGATCACTGGAGTTTTCTGGTGACACCAACGGTCGCGAAAGAACCCTTAGGGGGTAGAGGTAACAAGCTTTGCTTTAAAAAAGCTAATAAGCTTCACCTTGACGTTGCCTACACAGCCAAGACCCATAAGCCAGGAATCCCATTTAGGGTAATTGTTACCGAGCGACACACGTGGCAGTACTGTGTATCTGGGTTTTTACAGAAGTGTCTTTCCACTTTGCACGTTGATTATCCCGTCCTTATCCCATATTCCCATGCTGTAGTCAAGTATTTGGAAACGCATCACCTTGCTGACGGCTCTGCTATTAGCATAGATGTGGAAGATCTGTTCTATTCGCTTCCCCATGCCGATCTTTTGCCCGCTTTGAAGGAGTGCATTGCGAATGATAACGACGAAATGGCGTTTAGAAATGTAAGCGGCATAACTGTTCCAGCTTTCTGGGAACTTCTCACTTCTTATTCAAACTCTTTGGTTGTTTGACGGGACGCTGTAATGTACACGCAGAAGTCGGCAGTGTATATCGGCTCGCGAGTGGCTCCAATTCAAAGCGACATTTTTCTTGCCAAACTTGATCGCTGTCTTGAGAGAGACCTGAACGGTATGGCCACTAAAGTTTTCTGTTACGTAGACGATTACCTGGTTATTTTTGAGATTTTTCCAGCAAAAGAGCGAATGTGAATATTTTCAGGGTATTTAATCAAACGGGCTTGGGAGTCAATTTCATGATTGAAACTACACAGCATAATTGCAGCCAATATCTGGATCTCTATCTTTGGTTTGATAAGGAGCATGTCTGCTGGATGTATGCGCCATGACAGGTCAAGCCTTTGATGAACTGCTCATTGGTACAGAGCTTGTAAAAAATGATATTGCCTTGTCATGTTTTCTCTCAGCCATTTCGAAATCGCGCCAGCACTTGATGACAAACAGCTTCAATGACCAAGTTAAAAAGTTAAGCGAGGCGGGTTTTCTGCAGCATCTCTTGTCATGGTAGGGTGAAAAACTTGTAAAAATCCCCAAAACAAAGTCCGGCGGCCGGGATGTTACTGAGGACAAACAAAAGACCAAAAAGGTTGCCATCATTACATACATTCATTGGATCACACACCGCCTAAAAAAAGTGGGGCATCGCAATGTAGGGCAAGCGGCTATCACGGCCCGCAACAAGTTGCGTTATGTGTGTGGCAGGCTTGACAGAAAGACAGAGCAGGGAAGTGAGAAGAAAGGGATTGGTTGTGGTGTCAACCACAAGAACCGGTATGACACATGCGCAACGGGAGTTGTGTGCAGCATTCCTTTGCCTTATGGCCGAACCTATTTTGGGCAAACTGGCCGCTGTATCGACGTGCGTTTACAAGAACATGAATTGTCATTGAAAGGCATCATAACATCTTTCTTCGCATTGCATCTTGTCTTCGCATTGCGCTAAGTGAAGCCAATGCGCACCTAATTTTCCTGCCACTAACATGTTATTTCGGCACCGTAATCAAACAACACACGAAATCATGGAGGCATTCCACATAGCTGAAGGAGGTGCCAAGTGTGTAAGCCAAACAAGCTTGCTTCTACATCCTAAAGAGATTGCGTATATGCGTGTGCCTTGACTGCAACATGTGCATATCTACTTGTGGTATCAAAGTGACCTTTGCAAACTTGTTTGCTCATGCGCATTGTCTTTTTATTACTTTATTGTTTTAAAGCAAACCTTTTCACTTCTACCCCCCAAGGGTTCTCTCACGACCGTTGGTGTCACCAGAAAACTCCCGTGATCAAATAAAAGAATTTACTGGCACCGCCGGGAATCGAACCGAGAAATAATCGACCAACACAGCGAGAACCCGTTGTCTTACCGATTTAGCTACGAGCCCACGCGAAGACGGGAATACAGGTGGTGTACTGACCAAGCACATCTATGGGTTTACCCCCTGCGTTCTCGCTGAATGCCATTAGAAAGCGTCACTTGACCACTCACGCCCGTCTAGCGGCCCTGTGCGCACCTTGCTCATGTGCTAAAGTTACAAAAATCAAAGGACGCTCACACCAATGCAAGGCATCTCACTTCTAGTACGCCAACGTGCTAAAGTTCAAGTAAAAAATCACAGCTCCTTGTCGTCCGCCCTCACGCCAAATCAAGGAATATATTCAAATACTCCTTCATGGGGAGGCCATCACTTCAAGCACCAGCATCAAGATCCTGGGGCTATATCTCGAGGCTAACAGCAAGAGTGACGTCTCCTTGCAGCGCCTCTAAAACAGCATTATTCAAATCATTCACATGATCAGGCGAGTTGCCACCAAGAAGCGAAGCCTAAAGGAATCCGGTACCTTTCGGTTAATTGAAGCTTTTGTACTCTCGAGAATCTCTTACGTCAACTTCCTGTCTTCTTCTCAACAAGGAAGACATAGAGATGCCTTATATAATGATTAGAAAGGCGGTCGAGCAGGCCATTGGTCTTCTCATGAGTGCGTCCAAACAGAGGCTGCTGAGCAAGGGGCTCCACAACACGGTGGAAAAGCTGATAGAAGGCCATCTTTCTAACAAGAAGGTCCGACTCAGAGCTTTGGTGGGTAACCGCATGCTTCACCATATGGGATGGGCAGCCCAGGGCGTCACTCTGCTTGACATACTACCAGACTCTTGGCGACTAAAAATAAAGATGCTCCCTTTGCTTAGAAATATGAACCCCTCACCTAACGAGGGTCACGGAAAACCCCGGGCTCAAGCGCTAAACACCACCCTCGGTGGGGATCATGCAGTTATCTACACAGACGCCTCCAAACATCAAGGGCAGCAATACGCCATCATCGTGGCAACCTCCAGAACCCACCTTCTTGCGTGTACCTCGCTTAGGACCCAAGAAATGACGGCAGCAAAAGGGGTAGCATTCACCTTGGCTCTCACTCAAACATGGTACAGAGGGTAGGCATCGATTCCCAGCAAGGCTACTGGAATTGCCAGTCGGATTGGGTGTCCTGACCTGCACTGCGCGTGCTAAAAACCACTCTCCAAACGGTTCCATTCAGCTCATCTGGACACCCCTTCACGCCTAAATAGAGGGAAACAAATACGCCCTCCAACAAGCCAGCACCTCTACTTACCGTGCTATGGAGCTGTACGAGGACAGTCACCCGCTTGTCATGTTCAGGGAGATAACCCAGCATTATCGCCTTCTGAGAGAGACCGTACCTTCGCCTTACCCTGACCTTTCCAGAGCACAACAAACTACCCTACGGCTCATACTATCCGGGCTCCTTCCCACAGCCGACTCGTCTTCACTTAATGTATTCGAATCGCTACGACGCTGAATGTAAATTTTGCTCAGAAGTAGGAACACTCCGCCCCGTAATTGCGTGTGCGACTTTAGCCCTGAGCACCCTCCTCTCTTTCCGTCAACTACCCAACTAGAGCAATGCGAGATGCTGTGTCCAGTCCCCCTCTACCTACCTAGCTTCAGCGGGTGGACAGAACACAGGCTACGCGGACTGCGAACGGGCTCCACAGAAGAAGGAATCACTCCCTGGGCTGCACTATGGGCCGTTCAGAAATCTGAACAGAAGTATTTCTTCTTCCTCCGTCTCCTCCTTCTCGGCCGCAAATCCCGTCGCCTCCGTCTGCGGCGCAGGGACGGAGAATTCAGATAGTCCAACACCGGTTTGGAGCTCACTTTAATTTTATGAAAAAAGTTTCCACTCTTGTGCTACACCAATACAAATCAACCAAACACAATTCATGCATCATCCACTGATTTAACCCTACCAAGAATATCTCTTTGAAGTAATAAATGGTTGAGTAAGTGCATTTCACTTCTCTCTGGTTATACTATTTGTAGAGCGATGTGGGTGAATTTAGGTGATGTCGCATGGGTAATTGTTTACAGCTTTGCTTTCCAACCACATTCACGGGGTGGATTGGCGTGATGTTTTTTTTGTTCAGTATTTATATTCACCCTTTCTGATATAAAAAAGTTAGTTGTTAGACTTGCGGCTGTCCTTGTGGTTAAGCACTTCCTTTTGTCTTCGTCTGAATTCGAGCTACTTTTATCCAAGAAGCAGTATTTTTGGGGGGTAAAAGACCTACAGACGACACCGAAGCTAACGCACAACCAGAGCTGCCGTGGTAGCACCTTACCCTATTCTTCTCTTCAGACCCAACGTTCTGAAAGACACATACCCAAACAGGGTGATTGTATCAGGCATATGCCACTACCCTCTCACCTGAGAAAGCATCGTCCCGATGCACCGTCCCGTCCCGATTGATGGTCCCGAGAGTCGCACGGCAAATAAATCAATTAAGCATAAATTCGAGCGGGTTCAGTACAGCTTCATTTAAGCTACGTGGACGACGTCTCACTGTGACGTGGTGCAAGGAGAACGTACCGTGCCACCAGGAAGAACTTCGTAGTTTATGTCGCTTGTCTGGCGCCGAATCTTGGAGGGTCCACAGTAACGACGCATTAATTTTTCGGAGTAACCCTTTCAGCGAACAAGGCTCCACACCCAGACGCCGTCTGCTGGTCAATATTTAACCTCTTCGTGACGCGCATTATACCTCCGGCCATTCTTTACTTGATGACATCGAATGCGCTGGCGAGCCAGCTGGCGTGTAGCTTCGGCACGCTGGGCAATTTCTTCGGCGTCTGTGTTGACAATAGAGCACTCGTCAGGTAAAAGCATCGAGTCAAACACTGTCAAAGCGCTTCGACCATGCACCAACCGAAACGGGGTAAACCGTGTTGCTGCCTGCGCCGCCGTATTGTAGGCGAAGGTCGCGTATCCCAGTTCCGGTGGCAGCCAAGTTCCCGTGGTCGACGTCAACGTACATAGAGAGCATATCGGCTATGGTCTTGTTTAGCCGCTCCGTTAGCCCGTTCGCCTGCGGGTGGTAGGCGGTTGTCCTCCGGTGTCTTCTGCAGCTGAGATGTAACACTTCTTTAAGAAGTTGCGCTGTGAACGCAGCTCTCTGTCCGTGATAAGTACTGTTGGGACACCGTGATGAACGACGAAGTTCTCGATAAAGAAGTTGGCAACTTCTGCGGCCGTGATTCGCAAAAAATGCCTTCGTTTCACAGTAACGGGAACGCAGTATGCGTCTGCGCGTTGCAGCGACGGCAAATCGACGTGCCCATGAATGCTCGAGGAGATAACGGCTGCCAAACAACGTGTGTTATTGGCATGTTTCCGTGGATCGGTGGATGTAGCTTACTGTGGGCACGGGAGGGAGCATCTGCGTCCATAGTCTTCTTCCCTGGCTTATACGATCCAGAAAAATCGTACTGCTGGATGCGGAAAACACAGTGGCCAAGGTGCCAGTCAGGTTTTTATGTTAGGCAACTAGCATAGCGCTTGATGGTCGGTCACCACAGGGCGGTCAGGGAGAACCTGCGGACGGCCCAGTTCAGTGCGGCCAGGCAGCCCTGCGGCGTTACAGGCTGGCATAGTATTCGGCGTCTGGCCCATGTAGGCTGTGAGAGCTTCTGCCTCTGGACCCAACCCACGTTTCAGTAGGTGTGCAGAACGATGCTGAAGAATGCTTTCATCACGAGTGTTTATCTGGTCTTTTGTTTGGAGCTGTGGAATTGATGTTAAGCGAGGGAGGCCAGTAATAGTGCGCACCGTGGCCCTGTTATATGCTGCCAGCCGGTCCCACTCCCCTTGCGTGATTTGGTGGAACTGCCTGGTACACAAACCTTGAATGCCGTACAGAGCGCACTTGGAGACGGGCCCTGCAGGCCCCGCCAGACTTCTGGGAGATGCGGAGAGCAAGGTGGAGCATTTGCCCAGCTTTCTGTTGAGCAGATAGTAACCACAAAGCTGCGTAACCCAAATCCGATATCTCTAATCCTAGAAGCCAAAGGTGTTCCACAATGAGAATGGCAGACCCATTCAGCTGTAGTTCGACCTGAGATACCGCAAGGTTGCGACGGACCCAAGCGTTCGCAAACCGGAACCCCAGCAGTCATTTCTTGAGAGAGGGCGAACCCGCATCATCATACTGATCACCAGCCTATCTACGCCCACCGCAGGTCAAAGGCCTTTCCCAATAATCTCCAATTACCCCAGTCCTGTGCTAACTTCGACAAATTTATCCCTGGAAACTTATCCATCTCATCTGCGCATGTGTGTTTCGCTCACCCTGCAACATTTTCGTTCTCTAGGAATTCACTCTGTTACCCTTAATTACCAACAGTTATCTTGACTTCGCATTAAACGCCGCGCCCACGACCATTTCTTCTTAGTTTCTACTAATATATCCATAGCCCGCATTTGTTTCCTGACACACACCGCTCTCTTGGCTTTAATGTTACACCTATATTCTTCCGGTCCATTGCCCGCTGAGTCGTTCTCAATTTAAGTTGTATCCTTTTAGTGAACGTCAGGGTTACTGGCCCGTAGGTTAGTACCAATAAGATGCGGCTGTCATACAATTTCTTCTTCAGGGCCAATGATAGGCTGCCATTCATTACCTGAGAATGTCTGCGTAAGCACTCCACCCCGCCGTGCTGCCCCGAGGTTATTGATCATTACTTTGGTTTTCTGCATATTAATTTTCAGCCCCCCGTTCTACTTTCTTTGTCCAGTGTGGAAAGCATACTTTGCAATTTGTGCCCCGAGTTTCTTTGCAAGGCAACGTCATCAGCCAATATAAGGTTACTGATTTATTCTCCATTGACCCTTACTCCACG